>NW_006929192.1:1222-2333 GCF_000298275.1 Orycteropus afer afer
CTACTTTGGTGAGTAGTGACTAGGATCTCAAAAGCTTGTAAGTAGCCATCTACATGCAATGATGGATCTCTCCTCATCCAGAGCAAAGAAGAATGAAAAATCAAAGATACATGGAAACAATAAGTCCTCATGACTGGTACACAATGTGATCCACAGCCTATACAACTATGAGACCAGAAGAACTAGATGGTCCCCGGCTTCCACTGTCAACCATTTGGAGGGGGACTTATGTAGGAGATCCTGGATAGAGAGGGGGAACTATGTGGAACAAAACTCAAAATCATTTGGGAAAAAAGGGGGTGGGGAATAGGTTTGCTGGTCTGATAGAGCCTGGTGGAACCACTGAAACTATGGCCCCTAGCTGCCCTTCAGGTCTGGAATTGAGCTCACACCTGTGGCTTCCAGCCAAACAAAAGAAAGGCATATGAGTTGAACATTTACCTGAGGTAGATACACTCCTTGGAGAGAACAATCACGGGGAAAAGAAGAGCTGTTCATGCACAGGAAGATAGCTCAGGGGGCAGGAGTGCATGGAGGGATAGACACAGAGAAGAGGTAACTATTGGGAGGAAGTGGGAGGTGAGCTGTTACATTGGGGTAAATTCTAGTCAATATCATGAGACAAAATGTGTGTGAACTGCTGTATGGAAAGTGAATTTTCTCTGTAAACTTTCACCCAGATCACAATTAAAATAATAATAATAAAGAACATAAAAAACAGAATGGAAAATAACAAGTGCTGGTGAAAATGTAGAGACACTGGAAACTTCATCTGTTGTTGATCCAGCGGAATGCACATGATGCACAGGTAGCAGCCTAACTTACAGACTGAGACAGACTAGGAAGAAGGAAGAGGCCATCCACTTCTCAAAGAATTGGCCGGGGAAAACCTTATGAATAGCAAAGAAACACTGATACATTACCGCCCAACTTTATGAATAATCCGGTTAGGTTAAAAGGCTCTCAAATAGTAGTACTGGAAAAGAGCTGCATCATCTGAGTAAACCCATCCTTACTCCTATGTATAAGGTAAAGCTTTTGAGACCTCCATTTGCTGATGTGGCACCACTCAAATTGAAGAGAAACAGCTGCAGACATCCATTAATCATTG
>NW_006929192.1:2858-3422 GCF_000298275.1 Orycteropus afer afer
CCATACTCCTACAAGGAAGACCCATTAATACGAATATTATTCAAATTTATGCCCCAACCACCAAAGCCGAAGATGAGGAAATTGAAGATTTTTATCAACTTCTGCAGTCTGATATTGGCCAAACATGCAATCAGGATGTGTTAATTATCACTGGTGACTAGAATGCAAAAGTTGGAAACAAAGAAGAATCACTGGTAGTTGGAAAAGTTGACCTTGGTGACAGAAATGATGCTGGAACTCGCATGGTAGAATTGTGCAAGACCAATGACTTGTTCATTGCAAACACCTTTTTTCAACAACACAAATGGTGACTCTACATATGGACTTCACCAGATGGAACACAGAGGAATCAGATTGACTACATCTGTGGCAAGAGGCGGTGGAAAAGCTCAACATCTTCAGCCTAAACCAGGCCAGGAACTAATTGTGGAACAGACCATTAACTGCTCATATGCAAGTTCAACTCAAATTAAAGACAATTAAAACAAGTCCAAGAGAGCCAAAATATGATCTAGAATATATCCCTCCTGAATTTAGAGATCATCTAAAGAATAGATTTGATGC
>NW_006929192.1:5082-5672 GCF_000298275.1 Orycteropus afer afer
AGTACCATGGACTGCTAAAAGAACTAACAGATCTGTCCTGGAGGAAGTGCACCCGAAATGCTCCTTGGAAGCGAGAATGGCCAGACTTCGTCTCAACTATTTTGGTTATGTTGTCAGAATGGACCATTCCTTGGAGAAGGATGTCATGCTTGGTAGGGTGGAGGGTCGACGAGGGAAGGGGAGGCCTTTAACGAGATGGATTGACACAGTGGCTGCGATGATGGGCTCAAGTATAGCAGGGGTCATGGAGCTGGCGCAGCATCAGGCAGTGTTTCGTTCTGCTGTGCATGGGGTCGCTATGAGTCAGAAATGACTGGACAGCACCTAACAACAACAACAGGTGAAAACATTTTAGCAGTTTCTCAAAAAGCTGAAAAAATAGAATTAGCATATGACCCAGTAATTCCACTTCTAGACTTAAAGACTTAAAATCAGGGATGCAAACAGATATCCATATGCCAATATTCATTGTAATGTTATCCACAATAGCCAAAAAGTGGAAACAACCCAAATTTCCATCAACAGGTGAATGGATATATCAAATATAGCATATACATGCAATGGAATTTTATTTAGCCATAAAGAGAAGA
>NW_006929193.1:0-5315 GCF_000298275.1 Orycteropus afer afer
AAGAAGAAGAAAGACAGGGAAGGAGGTTCTAAAGAGATGATATTGGACTTGAGATTTGGAGGAGAGAAGAAGGCAGTCATCTAAATGTCTGAGGGAGTGGTGTCCCAAGCAGGAGTGACAACAAGAGCAGAGATGTTGATATGGAAACAAACATTCTGTGCTGAATGGCCAGAAGGACTTTTAGTGTGGCTGGAGTATTCAGACTGAGGGGAGAGGGAGGTAGATGGGGTTACAGTTGCCTTGACACTGAGTCCTGTCCTGACATTCTTTGCTAGGCTTTGGTGTTCTCTTGTTGAGTTAGATTGAAAATTATATAAATATGTGTTTCATTAACAATACTAATAATAGTAGTAATGGAATAGTTAATATTCCAGTAAAGAAAACTAGGTTTAAGATGTAAGTAAATAATCATAAAGAGAACTATGTCAATCATTCATTTATTCAACAAGTCCTATTAAATGTCCACTACAACTTGGTGTTATGTAACTACTGGAGTAGATAGCAGTACAGGCTTAAGTTTCTTGACCTCATGAAGTTTACTTACAGTCATTAACACATGTATGACTTTTGAACCGTACTTAAATTCAATGATATCATATGATATCATTATAGCATTAATCATATGACTTTTAATTCCGAAGGAAATTTGTAAAAAAAAAAAAAAAGTGGGGGAGGAGAATAAAAGAGTAGGCTGTATTTACAAAACAACTACTCAGTAGTAATATATATTGGTAAAAATCTTTCTGGATTGATATTTGATAATAATAATTAAACAATTTAAATTTGTTTGGTTTTAGAAGTGTATCCTAAGTGTAGTCTAAGGAAGAGCAAAGCTGTCTCTTTGAAGACTAAGGTCCACCTTACCCAAGCTGTAGTGTTTTCAATCGCCTCATATGCATGTGAAAGCTGAACAATGAATAAGGAAGACCAAAGAAGAGTTGAAGCTTTTGAGTTGCAGTGTAGGTGAAGAATACCGAAAGTACCATGGACTGCCAGAAGAACTAATAAGTCTGTCCTGGAAAAAGTGCAGCTGGAATGCTCCTTGAATGGGAGAATGGCTAGACTTTGTCTCACCTGCTTTAGTCACATTATCAGAAGGGACCATTCCCTTCTGATGAGAAGGATATCATGCTTGGTAAAGTGGAGGGTCACCCAAAAAGGGAAGGCCCACAACCAGATGGATTTACATAGTGGCTGCAATAATGGGCTCAGGTATAGCAAGAATCATGAGGCTGGCACAGGACTGGGCATAGCTTCGTTCTGTTGTACATAGTGTCACTATGAGTCAGAGCTGACTCAACAGCACCTAGCAACAACAATAACATCATCCCAAGGAAATAATTTAACCATAGAATGAATTATGAAACAGTGATACAATAATTTTTTTAAAAAAATAGTTATATTATTGTATCTGTCCAGATAAGAAAAGCAGTTATGAAGCTAGGATCAGTATGACTTTAATACAGCCACACACACACACAGATTCAGAGACACAAAACCAGAAAATTATATGGAAGAATATATACTAACACACAATATGTGGTTGCCTATAACTAATAGGATTAAAACTTTTATTCATAACTCTGCATTCTATTTTTTTCTAAAGTACTATGCAATAAATGAGAAAAGTTTAAAACCATATTCCTTTCTTTTTTTTTTTTTAATTACTGTGTGTGTTTGGAAAAGATCATAGCTATTCAAGTAAGTAGAGTCAGTATTCATTAGCAGTCTAATATTATCTAAACCAAAAAAAAAAAAAAAAACCCTCATTGCCACCAAGTATTATCTAGGCAGTGAATTTATTTTATACAAAAATCTTGATTTTTTTTTTCCCTGAAACTCCGTTTTTATTGAAGAGTAATGACGACAATGCTGAAATTAGTGAGTCATTCAATAGTTTAGTTATGAATTATTAAACTAATGCATCACTTACTCACAATGATTCTTAGTGAAGTAAGTCTTCCAGTGTCAAGAAAGAAAAAAAAAAAAAAGGAGACATTGGATTCTTGTGATATTATATTCCAAAATCTGTCAAATTACTTAATGATTTGTCTAATCTTGAATTCCACAGAGATAAATGTAATTCCATGTAAGTCTACATTTTTAGAGTCTATATATTACCAAAAATGAAAAGGTAGTACGTGCCTAGTAATAGACAAGGCGAGAATGAATTGGTATATTATTTATAAAGCTAGATACATTAATTTGATTTTGTCATAATATTAACCCTGTGGATCTAAATTGAGGTGATTTAAAATTATAGCTATTAGCTAATATCCAGTAGCTCAATTTGTCTGCATTGAATGAAAACTGAATATATTTGTGCCAGAACAAAAATCAATTATCAAGTTTAATGAAAGCCAGGCACACAATACATGATGTATTCCCTATTCATTGCTTTATTTCTTTTGATTTGTGTTTTATTTTCATGTAAATTTTTATCTAAAATGTATGGCTGACCATTTCACATATATTCATGTTACTGAAAGCAAAAAGGGTTGGAACAGTTTCCAATGATGATTTTATCTTTAAGCAGTGTTAGTAGATTTGATACTGTTCTTCATGTAAGTTAATGTTTTTGTTGTGTGCTGTTGAGTCAATTCCTATGAAACCAGCAATAAGCACTTACTAAACCTTGCAAGATGTCCACATTGATAAATAGAAATGTGTATTTTGGACTTTGTAGAAACAAACTTTGATAGTTAATTCAAAAGCCATTCTCATTTCTACTCTCCTTTGTCCATCTCAGACAATCTGGAATGAAAGTGTGTGACATTAACTTTCTCTTATCCTTTTGCAATGTGACCTAATTCTGGACAAAGATATTTTCTGGAAAATCTTCTTTTCCCCCAATTATATGCATTTTTCATCTGGCTTCAGAAGTGGCATGATATTTTAGTCTGTGGCAACCATCTTGAAACCATGTAAGAACACAAATGAAAAATAAAATCCATCACCCTGAAGATGGCAGAGAGGAGAGATGGTGAGAGCTGCGACCCTTAATCTCTTCACAGAGCCATTGGAGCAATGCCAGCACTGTCTACTTCCAGATGTTTTTACATGAGAAAAATAAACTATTACTTTAAACCACTATTTGTTCTAATTGATAGAACAAAAAAACATTCTTCTAATTGATACCTTTTTAACATTTGTTTATTCAGTGAATTTTTGAGACTTTACCAGGAAAAAGGTATTTGTCTTACCCAGGGTTTGTGGTGATCATCAAAGGACCTGATATCTTGTTTTGGGATTCTCACAATCTTTAGGATGGGACATGTTAATATGAAAATTATGCTAAGAAAATCAGGTCACCAAGTGGACGTATCACAGAGAGACATAGTGTATAAATTGAACCAGCAAGTTGACAAATGGCCCCGTAGGCAGAGAGTAGGGTAGGGTGTTCCAGACGGAGGGTAGCTTCTATTTAAGCAAGAAGGCCCTGGGGAGGGAAGAGCTTGACAGTTTTTCAGACGTGAACAAGAAAGGTAGCATTGTTAAATCAGACACAATGATAATTTTATTTAGATGGCAAGACAACATTCATTAAGTGATAGGAAACAATTCAGAATAGATTAATGTATTTTCTATATAAGTAACATGGAGAATTAGAGGAGAACTTTGAGTCTGAGTTGTGTAGATGGGAGTAAACACATAAATTGATCTTCTTTCCTTAAAAATAAAGCCTTGAAATCAGAGAAACTAAGGTAAAAAAAAAGAAAACCTTCATAAAACACTGCCAATGGTAGACATACCATAAATAGACTATGGAATAGAGGAGTCAAAATCTTATGTATGTAACTCTGCTATATAATAAAATTGTAGTTTGTTTTTTATTACTTCATGAATTTTATAAATTTCTTCATAAGTCATCCTTCCAGTGGATTGGAGATGGGAGAGTTAGGATTAACCTGTCAGTTAATAGACTTTTGAATATAACATAAGCACAGAAGAGTACACTCATCTTAAGAATTCAATTCAGAAAATTATCATAAAATAAGGATACTCAGGTAACCATGACACTGAATAAGTTCTGATGGTGCAGTGATTAAGCGCCAGGCTGCTAACTGAAAGGTTGGCAGTTTTAATCCACTGGCTGCTAAAAGGAAGAAAGATGTGGCAGTCTGCTTCTATTAAGATTATAGCCTTGGAAACAATATGAAACAGTTACACTCTGTTCTACAGGATTTCTAGGAGTCAGAATTAACTCAATGGCAAAGAAATTTGTATGGTTAATCATGACTCAGGAAAACAAAACAGAATATAGCAACACACTTATGCTGCCTTCCAGTAAGTACTCCTATTCTCTGTTTTAAGACTTCTAAGTCATTGATTAATTTTCCCTGCCTTTGAATTTGAAGTAAGTTGTACAGCACTTTTTTTTTTTTTTGCATCTAGGTTTTTTTTGTTTTCCTTCATCATATTGTTGTATCAAATAGTAACTTATTAATTTTCATTGCTCTATGTTATTCTACAGTATGCATATAAAACCAAACTAAACCAAACTCACTACCATAGAGTCAATCCCAGCTCATAGCGACCCCTCCTTGGGTTTCCCAGACGGTATTTCTGCAAAAGTAGATTGCCCAGTCTTTCTTCTGAGGAGTGGCTGGTGGGTTTGAACTGCTAACTTTCTGGTTAGTGGTCAAATGTCTTAGACACTATGCCACCAGAGCTCTTTACAGTATGAATATGAGCATCTATTTATTTATCCTGCTGTTGATAGGCATTACATTTTTCCCATAATCAACTATTAAAAACAAAGCTACTATTAAAAACAAAACTACTGTTAATATTAATGTAAATATCTTTTGTGCATGGATGCATGCATATTTCTTGGATCATTGTACCACATTTTACTGCACTTCACTTTATTGTGCCTTGAAGATAATTGCATTTTTACAAATTAAAAGTTTGTGGAAACCCTATATCATGGAAGTCTGTTGAGGCCTTTTTTTTCAACAGAATTCACTTCGCATTTCTGTGTCACATTTTAGTAATTTTCACAATGTTTCAAACTTTTTCATAATGCTATTATACACTTAATAGATGATAGTGTAAACATAACATATCCAATGGGAAACTAAAAACTTGTGTGACTCGCTTTATTGTGATGGTCTGGTAATGAATCCACAATATATTTGAGGTATGGCTTTGCTAGGATTTCTGGTTTATAGTGCCTGAATATCTTAACTTTAGTACGATGATCTATCAAACAATTTTCTAATGTGCTTTGATCAATAAATCCTTCTGCCAAGAGGAACTGAGAATACTAATTCATATCTCCGTCAACGTTGTTGTTGTTGTTGTTTTGTGCC
>NW_006929194.1:0-1845 GCF_000298275.1 Orycteropus afer afer
GTGATACGGGCTCGGTTGGGCAATCTACTTCTGTAGTGATACCACCTCAGAAACCCAAGGAAAGCTCACTATGAGTTGGGTCTGACTTGACAGCACATAACAACAACAACAGATTGAATACATATGATGAAAGGATACAACTCTGACACACTCACTTCCTGATTTTAACATGCAGTATCCCCTTGTTTTGTTTCTCTCTATATATATTTATAAGCTTTAGGGTTTTGCTTCTCTATAGAACCCAGCCTAAGACACTGTTCTTGGGAAAAGGTACAAATATGGATCTCTTCTAGTCAGTTGGCCAGGTAGCTGTCTTCCAAATTTTTTGGCATAGCTAGGGGCTCAGCAAATAATCCAAGAAGCTGGACTATATGAAGAATATTAACAACCTGCGATATGCAGATGACACACAACCTAGCTTGCTGAAAGTGAGGATGACTTGAAGCTCTTACTGATGAAGATGCAAGACTATAGTCTGGGAGTTCCAGTAAGATGGCGGAATAGGCAGAAAGACTCCACAGACACTCTTCAACAAAGAAAAGGGGAACCAATTAACACAGACACAGAAGATAATCCTGGACTCCTGAGCCTTGAAGGGAAGGATATAGAAGTGGACCAAACCCCAACTAGTGGAAGAATGTGCATGAAAATATCAAAAAAGAAGACATATGGAGCTGCGGTCTGGCAGCAATCCCGAGCGATCCTGATGGCACAGACAGCTTAGAGATTTCCGCGTGGTGGCAGGACCTAAGACTTAACCTAAAAAACAGCCCTGAGAGCCAGGGACTGCACAGAGGACTGCTCTGGTGGCTGGGGAATAAACAGCGAAGCAGCAGCAAAGAGGAAGGCGTGCTGAGCCGTGGACTTTTGCCTGTCTGGAGGATGCAGTCATTTTGAATGTTTACAACCATCTTGACCATTTTGGATATTTAAAGGGAAAGCGCTCTCCCAGATTTCAGGGGCTTAAGAACAGGTTCTGCTTGCCAGTAACCCCAAGGACACTCCAGACCTGGATGACTGAAAAGGTGCAACATTCCCCTTATTACTCTTATACCCCACACATGCTTGGTGAATGGAGATGTGGTCATCCCCACTCCCACCCACCTTCTGGGCCCACAGGAACTCCATCCCAGTCTGTGTGCTCGGATAGAGCCGGGGTGCTCTGCCCTGCATCCCCAGATTTTTTTCTTTTCCTTTTTTTTTTTCTCTTTCATTTTTTTCTGGTTATTAGTTTGCTTGTTTTTGTCTGTTTTTAAACTACTATTATTATTAATACTTGTGTCCTTTTTATTATTAGTCTTTATTCTTCCTCTTCCAGGTCCTACTTTTCAGCTTTTTTCTTTTCCCTGTTCCTGGTTCCAATGTTTTTTTTTTTTTCTTGTGGTTAACCCTGTTCCTAGTTTTTCTTTTTGCATTCTTCCCATGTTTTTCTTCATTATTTTCCTTCTCTATCTTTTTTCTCTTATTGCCCTATCCCCAGATATTGCAGGTTTTCTTGTTTTTTTCTTCTTTTTCCCTTTTTTCTTTTTTTGGTTACTGTTCCTGTGTGATTACATAGTATATTTTTTGTCCATATGCTTTTAGTTTTTTGATGGTTATTCAATTGTAATTTTTGTCTAATTGAGTGGGAGACAGCAACAGTCCCCATAAGACACAACTACACCCACATCTCCTACAACTTCACTTACTGAGTGAGAGCCACCACCTCTTTCTCCACCAATGGTCCAACAATAAAAAACCACCAAGAAAAGCCTGAATCACCCTTGGCTGCTCTTCACAAACAGTTAAAAGAGATCTAAATAGAACAACGCCACAATGTCTCGGAGACAACAGACCATCACAGTC
>NW_006929194.1:2500-3042 GCF_000298275.1 Orycteropus afer afer
CAGCAGAAACCATGCAAGTGAGAAGGCAATGGGATGGTATATATAAAACCCTGAAAGAGAACAATTTTCAACCAAGAATTATATACCTGGCAAAACCATCCCTCAAATATGATGGTAAAATAAGGATATTTCCAGATAAGCAAAAACTAAGGGAATTTGTTAAAAAAAGACCAACCTTACAAGAGATGCTAAAGGGAGTCCTTTGAACAGAGAATCAAAAATAGCAAATAACAACTGACCATTAATACACAAGATGATAACCCAGAAACCACAGCTATGGACATATCCAAAGTAAAATGAGCTTACATGATTACAAACAGGGAACCAGAGACATCAATTGGCAAGTGAGGACAACTACAAAAAAAAAAAAAGAGAGAAAATACTGTGCAGTTACAGAACTTCTAAATGGTAAGGAAGTTAAGAGAGTTACAGGATAGAATGGACTGTTCTAAACTCAGGGAGAAAACAATAAATCATAGGGTAACCTTAAAGAAAAATTATAAACCTTCATATCACAATAAAAAAGAGGACAAGCACAAATA
>NW_006929194.1:3182-3648 GCF_000298275.1 Orycteropus afer afer
AATTTCTGATCAAATTGACTTTAAGACAAAAACCACCATACAAGACAAGGAAGGACATTATATAATGATTAAAGGAACAATTGAACATGAAGATACAACCATAATAAATATCTATGGACCCAATGAAAAAGCCCCAAAATACATAAATCAGACTTTAAAAGAATTGAAAAGGCAAATAGATGACTCCAGTCAGAGTGGGGGAATTTAATACACCACTTTCATTGAAAGATAGAACAACTGGAAAGAAACTCAACAAAGATGCAGAAGACCTAAACGATACAATCCACCAACTCGACCTTATAGACAGCTACAGAGCACTTCACCCAACAACAGCACAACATACATTCTTCTCCAGTGCACATGGAACATTTTCTGTGATAGACGATATATTAGGCCATAAAGCAAGCCCTAATAAATTTAAAAATATTGAAATACTGCAAAGCATCTTCTCAGATCATAATGCTAT
>NW_006929194.1:4169-5124 GCF_000298275.1 Orycteropus afer afer
ATAAAATTGACAAACCACTGGCAAATTTAACAAAGGAAAAGAGGGAGAGAATACAAATAACACGAATAAGAAATGAACTGGGTGACATCACAACAAAACCAACTGAAATACAAAGGATAGTATCAGGCTACTATGAAGAACTGTACCCAACAAAATTAGAAAATCTGGAGGAAATGGACAGATTTCTAGAAATACACCACTTACCTAAACTAACACAGACTGATGTGGAAAAGTTGAACAGGTCCATCACGGAAGAAGAAATTGAACAGGTATCAAAAAATTACCAACTAATAAAAGTCCTGGCCCAGAGGGTTTCACCAGAGAATTCTACCAAACTATTCCAAAACACAGAAAAGGATTAAATCCTCCCTAATTCATTTTATGAAGCAAGCATAACCTTAATTCCAAAACCAGGAAAAGACATCACTCAAAAGGAGAACTACAGACCAATATCCCTCATGAATATAGATGCAAACATCTTCAACAAAATCCTAGCCAATAGACTCCAACAACATATCAAGAAAATCTTTTATTATGACCAAGTGGGGTTCATATCAGGTATGTAGGGATGGTTCAACATTAGAAAAACAATCAACATCATCCACCATGTAAATAAAGGAGAACCACATGATCATATCAATTGATGCAGAAAAGGCATTTGATAAAATCCAAAACGCATTCCTGATCAAAACTTGCATCAAAATAGGAATAGAAGGGACATTCCTCAACATAATAAAGGATATCTATGCAAAACCAACAGCCAACATTATTCTCAACAGAGAGAGACTGAACCATCCATTCCTCTTGAGAACAGGAACCAGACAAGGATGCCTGCTATCACCACTTCTACTCAACATTGTACTAGAAGTCCTAGCCAGGGCCATAAGGTAAGAAAGGGAAATCAAATTGGTAAAGAAGAAGTCAAACTATCCCGATTTGCTGATGATATGATCCT
>NW_006929195.1:0-1494 GCF_000298275.1 Orycteropus afer afer
AAAGAAACTGCTAAATTTTATATATTTTACATGCCCACCACCAGCATTATGTGAGGGTCCTGTTATTTTTGTTATGTGCCATCGAGTCGGACCTGACTCACAGCGACCCCTGCTTGGGTTGCTGAGGCAGTATCACTACGGAAGTAGATTGCCCAAACTTCCTTCTGAGGAGGGGCTGGTGAGTGTGAACCACTAACCTTCTGGTTAGCAGTCAAGTGCCTTGGACACTATGCTACCAGAGCTCCCATGCGAGGGTCCTAGTTCCTCCATATTCTTGAAAACACCTGGTATAGCCAGTATTTGATTTTAGTCATCTTAATAGGTGGCACAATTAAAAATGAGTAGAAACAGAAGGAAACATCCATTAATAATTGGAACATGGAATGTACAAAGTATGAATCTAGGGAAATTGGAAGTTGTCAAAAATGAAATGGAATGCATAAAGATGGATATCCTAGGCATTAATGAGCTGAAATGGACTGATTTTGGCCATTTTGAATCAGACAACCTTATGATGTACTATGCCAGGAATCATAAATTGAAGAGGAATGATGTAGCATTCATTGTCACAAAGAGTGTTTCAAGATCTGTCCTGAAGTACATTGCTATCAGTGATAGGATAATTTCCATACACCTACAAGGAAGACCAGTTAATACTACCATTATTCAAATTTACACACCAACTACCAAAGCCAAAGATGAGGAATTTGAAGATTTCTACCAACTTCTACAGACTTAAATTGACTGAACATGCAATCAAGATGTATTGATTATCACTGGTGACTGGAATGCAAAAGTTGGAAACAAAGAAGAGTTACCAGTAGTTGGAAAATATGGCCTTGAAGAAAGAAATAATGCCAGAGATGGCATGATAGAATTTAGCAAGACCAATGACTTATTCATTGCAAATATCATTTTCAACAACATAAGTGACTACTATACATGTGGACTTCACCAGATGGAGTGCACAGGAATCAGGTTGACTACATCTGTGTCAAGAGGTGATGGAGAGGTTCAATATCTTCAGCCAAAACAAGGCCAGGAGCTGATTGTGGAGTAGATCATCAACTGCTCATATGCACATTCAAATTGAAGTTGAGGACAATTACAAGTCCACAAGAGCAAAAATATGACCTTGATTATATCCCTCTTGAATGTAGAGACCATTTAAAGAATAGAATTGATTCATTGAACACCAATGACAGAAAACCAGAGGAGTTGTGGGATGACATCAAGAACATCATTCATGAAGAAAGCAAGAGGTCATAAAAAAGATGAGAAAGGAAGAAAAGAACAAAATGGATGTCAGAAGAGACTGAAACTTACCTTTGAGTGGAGATTAGCTAAAGCAAATGGAAGAATGACAAGATAAAAGAGCTGAACAGAAGATTTCAAAGAGCAGCTTGAGCAGACAAAGCCAATTACTATAATGAAATGTGCAAAGACCTGGAGTTAGAAAACCAAAAAGGAAGAACTGAGGGGGAAAAATAAATC
>NW_006929195.1:2199-3979 GCF_000298275.1 Orycteropus afer afer
TAACAGCATTCTTCCCACTTCTTCCCTAGGTCTACCATTTATCTTTGTCCTTCTTTCTCATCCCTTCTTGCCTTCTGAGGTTTATTTTTGAGCAAACATTGCCCTTTTGATCTTGTATGGTTGATGGTTCTAATGAATGCATACCTCCTTGGTTCACTTTATAGCCTGTTTATCATTTGGCTGAAAGTTGAGCCATAGGGGTGTGTTCGGTTCCAGACTTGAAGGGTGTCTGAAGGCCTTAGTCTCAGGGTTCTACCAGTCATTATTAGACCAGTAAGCCTGATCTTTTACATGATTTTGAGTTTTCTTCCACATTCTTGGCCCACTCTATCCAGGACTTTCTATTGTGGTCTCTTTCAGAGTAGTCAGCAGTGGTAGATAGGCACCATATAGTTCTTCTGGTCTCAGGGTTATAGAAGCTGGTGTTCTTGTGGTCCATTAGTCCTTTGGAGTAATTGTTCCCTTGCATCTTTGATTTTCTTCAGTCTTCTTTGCTCCAGATAGGGAGAGACCAATAATTGCACTGTACATGGCCTCTCACAAGTTTTAAGACTTCACTTTGCTGAATTCATTTGTTAGCTCTAGTAGTGGTCTTGTGGATTTTCTGGATATGATATATAATATTCATATCATTTGCAGAAAAGGATGGTTTTACTTCTTCCTTACTTCCCAATTTGGAAAGTCAAAGAAATAAGATTTAGCATTTGTCACATATATATGTGTGTGTGTGTATGCACACATATATATACATACACACATACATATATGTGTGTGTGCATATAGGAGGGACATATATGTATGTGTGAGTGTGTGAGGGACATCACAGCTAATGTCAAATGGATCTTAGCTGAAAGTAAAGAATACCAGAAAAATGTCTACCTGTTGTTTATTGATTATGCAAAAGCATTTGACTGTGTGGATCATAACAAATTATGGATAACATTGAGAAGAATGGGAATTCCAAAACACTTAATTGTACTCATTAGGAACCTGTAAATAGACAAAGAGGATGTTGTTCAAACAGAACAAGGGGACACTGCATGGTTTAAAATCAGGAAGAGTGTGTGTCAGGATTGTATCCTTTCACCATACATATTCAATCTCTATGCTGAGTAAAAAATCCAAGAAGCTGGACTATATGAAGAAGAATGCAGCATCAGGATTAGAGGAAGAAAAATTAATAACCTGTGATATGCAGATGACATAACCTTGGTAGCTGAAAGTGAAGGTTACATGAAGCACTTACTGATGAAGATCAAAGACTAAAGTCTTCAGTATGGATTACACATCAATATAAAAATAATGAAAATTCTCAGAATTGGACCAATAAGCAACATCATGATAAACAGAAAAAAGATTGAAATTGGGATTTCATTTTACTTGGATCCATAGTCAACATCCATGGAAGCAGCAGTCAGGAAATAGGACGTTGTATTGCACTGAGAAAATCTGTTGCAAAAGACCTCTTCAAAGAATTAAGAAGCAAAGATGTCACTCTGAAGACAAAGGTGTACCTAATCCAAGCCATGGTTTTTCCAATTGCCTCATATGCATGTGAAAGCTAGATAATGAATAAGGAAGACTGAAGAAGAGTTGATGTCTCTAAATTGTGGTGTTGATAAAGAATATTGAAAATACCATGGACAGATTAAAGTATCAATTGAACCTGAAAATATAACCATAAAAAATATCTATGGACCCAATGAAAGAGCCCCAAAATACATAAATCAGACTTTAAAAGAGTTGAAAAGCCAAATAGATGACTCCACAGTCATAATAC
>NW_006929196.1:0-2106 GCF_000298275.1 Orycteropus afer afer
GGTTGATCCCTTTCCAAAGATGTATTCAGGTATTTGTCTTCAATCTCATTAATTCTGTCTTCCATTGCATCAATTCTACTCCTATGCCCTTCCAATGTGTTATCTATTTCTGACAACTTAGAATTAATCTTCTGGATTTCTATCTGTAGATTTAGAATCATTTGTAATTTTTCATTGATTTTGTCATTTTGGTTCTTATATTTTCTTCCACAATTCTTCTAAGGTTTTTTTCTGTGTTTTTTTTTTTTTCTTTTTTTTAGTCTGTGTCTCAATCCTTTGAAGATACCTAAATATATGTCTTTTGAATTACTTATCAGAGTGTTCCAATGTAGCTTCTTCCTCAGGGATGTGTTCTGGATCTGTATCCTGCTGCCTTGTTTCTACCATTTTATCCTGCTTCTTTGTGTGGACTGTGATGATCTGTTGTCTCTGAGGCATCGTGGCGTTGTTGTATTTAGATCTGTCTTGACTATTTTTGAAGAGCAGCGAAGGTTGATTCAGGCTCTTCTTGGTGGTTTTTTGTCATTGGCCCATTGGTGGAGAAGGAGGTAGTGGCTCTCACTCAGTAAGTGAAGTTGCAGAAGGTGTGTGTGTAGTTGTGTCTTATGGTGACTGTTCCTGTCTCCCACTCAGTTAGACAAAAATTACAATTGAATAGCCATCAACAAATTAAAAACACATGGACAAAAAGAACATCATGTAATCACACAGGAACAGTAACCAAAAAAAGAAAGGGACAAAGAAGAAGAAAAAAAGAAGAAAATCTGCCATATCTGGGGATAGGGCACTAAGAGAAAAAACATGCAGGAGAAGAATAATGAAGGAAAAAAATGGAGAAAATGCAAAAAAAAAAAAAAAGAAAGAAAGAAACAGGGAACGTAGTTAACCACAAGAAAAAACAAAGGGAAAAAAACTCAAACTAAAAAAAATTAAAAATTAAAAGAAAAATTCAACCAGGAACAAGGAAAAGAATAAATGCTAAAAACTAGGAGCTCGGAGGGGAAGATTAAGAATAATAGTAAAAAGTTCAAAAGTATTAGTAATAATAGTTGTTTTAAAACAGACAAATGCAAGCAAACTAATCACTAGAAAAAAAGAACCTGAAAAAGAAAAAAATAAAAATAAAAAAAGAGAAAATAAATTGTTGGCGGATAGGGCAGTCCACCCAGGCTCCATCTGAGCACACAGACTGTGGTGGAGTTCCTGTGGTCCCAGAAGGCAGGTGGAATTAGAGGTTGGCCACACCTCCATTCACCAAGTTGGTGTGGGGTATAAGAGTATTAAGAGGAATGTCACACCTTGTTAGTCTTGCAGGTCTGGAGTACCCTTGGGGTTGCTGGCAAGCAGAACCTGTTCTTAAGCACCAGGAATCTGTGAGAGTGCTGTCTCTTTAAATATCCAAAATAGCCAGGCCTCTTTTAAACATTCAAAATGGCATCACCCTCTGGACTGGGAAAAGTCCACAGCTCAGCCTGTCTTTCTTTTCACCTTCTCTGTTTATTCCCCAGCCACCAGAGCTGTCCTCCGTGCAGTCCCTGGTTAGCAGGACTGATTTTTAGGTTAATTCTTAGGTCCTACCACCACTCGGCATTCTCCAAGCTGTTTGTGCCATGCCATCAGGATTGCTCAGGATTGCTGCCAGACCACAGCTCTCTCTCTCTCCTTTTTTGGTATTTTCATGAAAATTCTTCTATTAGTTGGGGTTTAGTCCATTTCTATATCCTTCCCTTCAAGGCTCAGGGGTCCAGGATTATCTTCTGCGTCTGGGTTAATTGGTTTCCTTTTTCTTTGTTGAAGAGGGTCTGTGCAGTCTTTCTGCCTAGTCAGCCATCTTACCCATCCAATAATGGATGCTTTTGAGTTGGTTCTGGCAAAGAATGCTGAAAGTACTGTGAATTGCTAAAAGAACTAACAGATCTGTCATGGAGGAAGTGCAGCTGGAATACTCCTTGGAAGGAAGAATGGGCAGACTTCGTCTCACCTTCTTTGGTCATGTTTTCAGAAGTGACTCTTCCCTGGAGAAGGTCGATAAAAGAGGGGAAGGCCTTCAACGAGATGGATTTCCACAGTGGCTGTGACAAGGGGCTCAAGTACAGCAAGTATCGT
>NW_006929196.1:2434-3155 GCF_000298275.1 Orycteropus afer afer
CATCATTGCAGCCATTCTGTAAATCCATCTTGTTGAAGATATTTTCCTTCTTTACTGATCCTCTACTTTACCAAGCATGATCTTTCTCTAGGGAATGGTCCCTTATGACAACATGACCAAATAGGTGAGATGAAGTCTGGCCATTCTCACTTCCAAGGAGCATTCTGATTCCATTTCTTCAGGAAAGATTCTTCTGTTCTTCTGGAAGTCCTTGGTATTTTCAGTTTTCTTTGCTACAACCATAATTCAAAGGCATAAACCCTTCTTCAGACTTCTGTATTTATTGTCTAGCTTTCACATGCACATGAGTCAGTTGAAAAATACTATGGCTTGAGTTATGTGCACCTTAGTCTTCAAAGTGATATCTTTGCTCTGTAACACTTTAAAGAGGTCTTTTGCAGCAGATTTTCAAAGTGCAATATGACTTCTGACTTCCTGACTGCTGCTTCCATGGGTATTGACTGTGGATCCAAGTAAAATTAAATCCCTGGCAACTTCAATATTTACTCTGTTTATCCTGATGTTACTTATTGGTCCAGCTGTTAAGATTTTAATTTTCTTTATGTTGAGATGTAATCCATTCTGAAGACTATAGTCTAATCATCATCAGTAAGTGCTTCAATCATCTTCACAGTCAGCAAACAAGGTTGTGTCATCTGCATATTTTAGGTTGTTAATGGTTCTTTCTCCAAACCTAATGCCATGCTCTTCTTAATTTACC
>NW_006929196.1:3285-3852 GCF_000298275.1 Orycteropus afer afer
AGTCAATAAAACACAGGTAGGCATCTTTCTGGTATTCTTTGCCAAGATCCATCTGACATCAGCAATGATATCCTTCTTTCTACATCATCTTCTGAATCCCACTTTTACTTCTGGGAGTACTCTGTTAATATCTTGCTACAAAAATTTTGAATTATCTTCAGCAAGATTTTACTTGTGTGTGATATTAATGATATTGTTCAATAATTTCCAGATTCTGTTGGACCAATTTTCTTTGGAAAAGGCACAAATATCAATCTCTTCCAGTTATTTGGCCAGGTAACAAGTGAAAAAGTGAATGAAAAAGATGCTGAAATAAAAGATTTGAATGGAAGATTTGAAAGGGCAGCTCAAGAAGACAAGGTAAAGTACTATAATATAATGTGCAAAGACCAAGAGTTAGAACACCAAAAGTAGCATATTAACAGAGAACTCCCAGAAATGAAAGTGAGATTCTTGCCTGCCTGGCTTTTGTAAGCTTGGTCTCATTGAACGTATCTGTTGTATAAATTGTTGATTGTGTGTTGGTTTGCTTCACCCTGATATATTGGTTTGTTCTTTTTAATTTAT
>NW_006929196.1:4503-4980 GCF_000298275.1 Orycteropus afer afer
AAAGGAAGAAAAAGAAGAGGAAAGAGAAAAAATTGATGTAGCTGTTAGCTGCTAAGCACAACTGCAGCAGAAATGCAGACCTTAATCCAGGGTAGCTCACACTGCCATCCATGGACAGGTGGGAGCAGGTGCTTCTAATCATGAGGGGGGGGGGTGGAAAGAGGAAAAAAAAGATAGGGTGAAAAGGAAGAAACAAGAAAATAAGACAAGGAAAACAAGGGGAGAAAAGGTAGTACTAAGGAGAAGGGAAAAAAGGGAAGAAAGAAAAAAAAAGTAGCACAGTATTGTTGAAAGTGCCATGAGCCAACAGAGTTATGCAGGAACACAGTGCTCCTTTAACTACAACAGGCACTTTTGACCAGGGGGGTGGGATAGGTGGTGCTGCTAATAGAGTAGGCAGTGGGGTAGTATCTCCTGCTCTTCAGAGAAAAACTAAGGACAGGAGAACTGAGCAGAAAGTTGTTTTTTTTTTTTTTT
>NW_006929197.1:0-2521 GCF_000298275.1 Orycteropus afer afer
AATAATAGTAGTATTAACTGATCTTTCTCATAGGTGTATGGATATTATCCTATCACTGACAGCATTGTACTTCAGGATAGATCTTGAACATTCATTGAGATGATTAATGCCATACCATTCTTCCTCAATTTTTCATTCCCAGCATAGTAGGTCATTTGTTCATCTTATTCAAAATGACCAAAACCAGTCCATTTCAGCTCACTAATTCCAAGGATATCGATCTTTATGAATTCCATTTCATTTTTGACAACTTCTAATTTTCTTAGAGTCATACTTCATACATTCCATGTTCCAATTATTAATGATGTTTGCAACTGTTTCTTCTCATCTTGAGATGCACCATATCAGCAAATGGAGGACCTGAAAGTGTTACTCTATCCACATCATTAAAGTCTGCTCTGCTGGTGTAGTGCCTAAGGCATTTGACTGCTAACCAGAAGGCTGGCTGTTCAAACCCACCAGCCACTCCTTAGAAGGAAGGTTGGGCAATCTACTTTCATAATGATATCACCACAGAAACCCAAGGAGGGGTTGCTATGCATCAGGAAAAGGACTCAACAGCAGTAAGGTTTTTTTTGTTTTGTTTTTTTGTTTGTTTTTTATTTTTCTACTAAGAGGAGGCAGCCCTTCTCCAGTCATATTTTGGCTGCCTTCTGACTTGAGAGGCTCATCTTCTGGCACTGTATCAGACAATGTTTCAGGGCTATTCATAAAGTATTCCAGTAATATATCAGACAGTGTTTCACTGCTATTTATAAGGTATTCACTGGCCAATTCTTTGAGAAATGCATGGCCTCTTCCTTCTTCTGGGTCTGTCTTAGTCTGAACACTGGTGGCATAGCCTCCAGCCTCATAGCAACACTCAAGTCACCAAAGTATGACAACCTGGCAGATGAGTTTCCCTTAACTGTTCCAAACTGCTCCTCTCATTTCCTGGTCTCCCCGCCTTCTAGCTTACCTAGCCTGCCCCCAGGGAACTCCACACAAACAAATAACTGTCTTCTGCTACTCCCTGCTGGCTAACTGCATCCTGTCCCCAGGGGGCTCACTCCACACACATAAACACCTGTCTTCTGCTGCTCCCAGGCTGGCTTACTGTCTTGAATGTAGAGTAGCTAAAATGAATTGAAGAAAGGATGCCATAAAAGACCTGGACAGATTTCAAAGGGCACCTCATGAAGACAAAGTAAAGTATTATATAATGAAATATGAAAGACTTTAGTTAGAAAACCAAAAAGGAAGAACATTCTCAGGCTGAAAGAACTGACAAAAAATTTCAAGCCTTGAATTGCATATTGAAGGAATCTATGGGCAAGATATCAATTGATGGAGGAAATACGGAAGGAAGATGGAAGTACTACACAGAGTCACTATACCAAAAAGAATTGGTCAAATTCAACCATTTCAAGAAGTGGCATAAAATAAAAAACAAATGGTACGAAAGGATGAAATCCCAACTGCACTGAAGTCACAGACAAAAAACAAGACTCCATGAATTGACAGAATACTTGTTGATGTCTTTCAACAAATGGATGGAGTGCTGGAAGTGCTCACTCTTCTATGCCAAGAAATTTGGGAGACAGCTACCTGGCCAACTGATTTTAAGAGATCCATATTTGTGCCCCTTCAAAAGAAAGGTGATCCAGCAAAGTTCAGAAATTATCAACAATATTATCAATATCTCATGTAAAAAAAATTTTGCTGAAGATAATTTGAAAATGATTGCACCAATACATTGACATAGAACTGCAAGAAATTCAATCCAGATTCAGAAGAGGATATGGAACAAAGGATATCATTGTTGATATAAAATGAATTTTGGTTGAAAGCAGAAAATACAAGAAAGGTGTTTACCTACATTTTATTGATTATGCAAATGTATTCAGTTGTGTAAATCATAGAAAACTGTGGTTAACATTCCAAGGAATGGAAATTCTAGAACACTTAATAGTGCTCATACAGTACCTGTACATATACCAAGAGATAGACATCCGAACAAAACAAGTAGGATGGTGCAGCACTGGGCAGTGTTTTGTTTTGTTGTACATAGGGTCACTGTGACCCTGAACTGATTTGATATCACCTAACAATAAAAAAAAAGTGGTAAAGTGAAGGGCCAATGAAAGAGGAGAAGGCCCTCTGTAAGGTGGATTGGGGCAGCAGTGGACTCAGGTATAGTAAGGATTGTGGGGTTGGCACAGGACCAGGCAGTGTTTTGTTCTGTTGTACTTAAGGTTGTTATGAATCAGAGATGACTCAACGGCACCTAACAACAACGTGTTCTACTCACGCCTCAAGCATCCTGCCACATCACAAGTAACTACAATTTCTGTCGTAATAGGTACACTGCATTTTCTGGTGTTTATGTAAATGGAACTATACAATATGTACTTTTTTTTTTTTTTAATTGTGATTTGGATGAAAATTTACAGAGCGAATACATTTTCCATACAGCAGATCACATATACTTTGTCTCATGACATTGACCACAATTTAGCACAATGCTACATCTCCTCTCCCA
>NW_006929197.1:2921-3568 GCF_000298275.1 Orycteropus afer afer
TGATTGTTTCCATGAATTTTTGGTTTTCTTCATTCTTCTTGGCCCTGGATGAGTAGAGACCCATCATTGCATCTAGATGGCAGCTTGCAAGTTTTTAAGATCTCAGTCGCTACTAGCCACAGTAGAAGGTGGAACAAAGATTTGTGTAGTATGTTATGCCAATTGAGCTTGATGTCCTCTGGGACTATGATTCCAAGCCCACAGGTTCAACTACTCGTTCCCTCTGGGTAGTTGGCAGTGGCCAAGCAGTGACTAAAACCTTGCCCCTTGTCATCCCCATTATACCCCTGGGAATTCAGATCAAACACATAAAGTTATTGGACCACTGTCTGCCAACCCTATACATGCTCTTGGCTGCACTCTCCACTTCATATAGATACCTAATATTTCAGACTGTCCACACAACTATCCACCCATATACCCGTGTTTGCCTTCACTGGGCAGGTCGTATTATATGTGCAAAAGTGTTCATCTTTGTTGTCTGTACTTCCCACGTACCTATATCTTTATCTTCCTCAATGCCACAATATTGATCACACACATTTGGTACATTGCCTTTTTCTTCACTCAAATAAAAACTTATCTCTATCTATCTAACAGTATTCCCTCCCCTTGCCTCCCACCCCTGGTAACCAACAAAGAAAATG
>NW_006929197.1:4615-5284 GCF_000298275.1 Orycteropus afer afer
TGCAAATGGATCTCCAGTTTTGCCAGCACCATTTATTAAACAAACATTGTCTTCCCCATTTAATAGATTTTGGCCCTTTGTCAAAAATCAGCTGATTATAGGTCGATGGATCTATTTCTGGGTTCTCAATTCTATTCCATTGGTCTATGTATCTGTCATTAAACAATACCAGGAAGTTTTGACTACTGTAGCTGTATAGTAGGTTTTGAGATCTAGCAATGTGAGACCTCCTACTTTGTTCTTCTTCTTCAATAGTGCTTTGCTTATCTCTTTCATTTCCATATAAAGTTAGTGATTGATTTTTCCATATCCCTAAAGAATGTTGATGGGATCTGGATTGGATTGCATTGGATGTATTGATTGCTTTGGGTAGAATTGACATTTTCACAGTGTTCAATCTTCCTATCCATGAGCATGGGATGTTCTTCCATATATGTAGATCTCTTATGGTTTCTTGAAGTAGTTTTCTATAGTTTTCTTTGTACAGGTCTTTTGTGTCCCTGATAAGATTTATTCCCAAGTATCTTATTTTTTTGGTAGCTATTGTAAACAGTATTGAATTCCTTATTCCTTCTTCAGCAATCCCTTTGCTGGTGTAGAGGAATCCAACTGATTTTTGGATGTTGATCTTATATCCTGCCACCATGCTAAATCTCTCAATTAGTTCCA
>NW_006929198.1:0-3251 GCF_000298275.1 Orycteropus afer afer
CAAGAGACAGAGTGAGAGAATGGATAAGAAAACATGACCCATCAATGTGCTGCCTTACAAGAGACACACCTTAGACACAAAGATAAAAATAAGCTAAAAATCAAAGGTTGGAAAAAAATGTATCAAGCAAACAGCAACAACAATTAAAAAAAAGAGCAGGAGTGGAAATATTTGTGATAAAATTGACTTTGAGACAATAACTAGCTTAAGTGACAAGGAATGGCATTATATAATGATTAAAGGGTCAAACCAAAAAGAGGATATAACCATAATAAATATTTACATAATGAATTAGCCCTGAAATACAGAACTCTAACTTCAACAGAACTGAAAAGATAAATAGACAACTCCACAGTAATAGTAGGAAACTTAAATACACTGCTCTTGAAGAAAGGCAGACCAACTAGAAAGAAACTCACAAAGATACAGAAGATCTAAACAACATACTCAAACATCTTGACCTCATAGATATATAGAACAACAACAAAAGCACAACATACATCCTTTTTCAGGGCACGTGTATCATTGTCCAGAATAGATCATATGTTAGACCAGAGAACAAGGCTTAATAAGTTTAAAAACATCAAAACAGTATAAAATATCTTCCAGATTACAATGGTATAAAATTAGAAATCAGTAATAGGAGAAACAAGGTAAAAAATATCAGATACATGGAAACTGAATAACACTCTAATTTGAAAATACTAGGCAATAGAAGAAATAAAAAATGAAATTAAAAAATTCCTAGAATCAAATGAGAATGAAAGCATAGCAGATAAAGTCTTTGGAACACAGTAAAAGTAGTGCACAGAGGAGAATTTATAGCAATAAATTCACATACCAAAAAAGGTGAAAGAATCAAAATCAACACCTTAACTCAACATGTCCAATTAGAAAAAGAGTAGCAAAAAAAAGCCTATCATCACCAGAAAAAGGGAATAAAAATTTGAGCAGAAATAAATGAAACAGAAAAACAATAGAATCAACAAGATTAGAAGTTGGTTGGTTGAAAAGATTAATAAAATTGACAAACCACTGGCAAATATAACAAAGGAGAAAATCCAGATAACATGAAGGAGAAATGAAAGAGACATTTCATCACAACAACAGAAATCATCACAACAGAACCAACTGAAACAAAAAGAATACTAACAGGATACTATGAAGAACTGTACTCAGACAAGTTTGAAAACCTAGAAGAAATGGATGAATTTTTAGACACACACTACCTACCTAAACTAACAAAGACTGGGGTAGAAAATTTGAACAGACCTATAACAAAAGAAGAGATTAAAGAGGTCATGGGGAAAAAAAAAAAAAAACCTCCAAACAAAAAAAGTCCTGGCTGACACAACTTCACTGGAGAATTCTACTAAATGTTTGGAAAAGAACTGACACCAATTATACTCAGATTATTCCAGAACATAGAAAAGGGTGGTATACTCCCAAATTCATTTTACGAAGCAAGCAAACCCTGATACTAAAGCCAGGAAAGAACAAACTAAAAAAGAAAATTAGAGACCAATATCCCTTGTGAACATAGCTGCAAAAATCCTCAACAATCCCAGCCAATGAAATCCAGCATCATAACAAAACAGTAATACATCATTACCATGTGGGATTCATATCAAATATGCAAAAATGGTTCAACATTAGAAAAGCAATCACTGTAACCCACCACATAAATAAAACAAAGGAAAAGGAACACAAGATCATCTCGACTGATGCAGAACAGGCATATGATAAAATCCAATACCCACTCCTGATAAAAACTCTCAGCAAGAAGGGAAATTCTTTAACATAATTAAGGGCATATACACAAAACCAATGGCCAACATTATCCTTAATGGAGAGAGACTGAAAGCATTCCCTTTGTGAATGAGAATCAGACAAGGATGCCTTATGTTACTACTACTATTCAATATTGTATTGGAAGTCCTAACTAGAGCAATAAGGCAAGAAAGGGAAATCAGGAACATCCAAATTGGTAAGGAAGAAGTAAAACTATCTCTATTTGCAAATGATATGATCCTCTACTTAGAAAATCCCAGAGACTCCACAAGAAAGCTACTGGAACTACTGGAAGGATAAAACAAAGTGGCAGACAACAAGATCAACATAAAAAAAATATATATATCAGTCATTTTCCTCTGTACTAACAAGAGAGCTTTTAAAAGAATATCTGGAAAACAACAGCATTTACAATAGCTACCCAAAAGATGAAATACTTAATAATAAACCTAACCTGAGACATAAAAGACTTATTCAAAGAAAACTATGAAACACTACTACAATAAACCAAAAGAGACCACATAAATGGAAAAACGTACTATGCTCATGGATAGGAAGACTTAACATTGTAAAAATATCAGTACTACCCAAAGCAATCTATAGATATAATGCAGTCCCAATCCAGATTTATCATAATTCTTTAAAGAGGTGGAAAAAATAATAATCAAATTTATATGGAAAAGAAAGAGACCCTGAATAAGCAAGGCACTACTAAAGAAGAAGAACAAAGGAGGCCTCACACTTCCCAATCTCAAAACCTGCTATACGCTGTGGTGGTCATAACAGCCCACTCTTGGTACAATGAAAGACACATAAACCAGTGAAATAGAATTCGAGCCCAGAAGTAAATCCATCAACTTGTTCCCCTTCAACAATGGGCTGAAACCCATTAAATGGGCAAGAGGTAATCTCTTTAACAAATGATGCTGGCAAAACTGGATATCCATTTGCAGAAACATTTAACAGGACTCATACCTCACACTATATACAAAAATTAACTGAAGATGCATCAAACACCTAAATATTAAACCTAAAACTATAAAGATCATGAAAGAAAAGAGAATAGGGGCAAACTTACGGACTCTAATTTATGGCACAAATAAATTATCAAACATAACTAAAAATGTACCAACAGCAGAAGATAAACTAGATGGCTAGAATCTCATAAAAATTAAACACGTATGCACATCAAGACTTCTCCAAAAGACTGAAAAAAAAATTATATGGGGGAAAAAATTGGCAACAATTTATCTAACAAGGGATTAATCTCTAAACTTTATAGAAAATTTCAACACCTCAACAACAACAAAAAAGACAAACAATCCAATTTAAAAATGTGCAAAGGGCATGAATAGACACTTCACCAAAGAAGATATATAGACTGCCAACAAACACATGAAGAAATTTTCATGACATTAGCCATTAAAGACATGCAAATCAAAACAATGTGAGACCAGCTC
>NW_006929198.1:4171-5357 GCF_000298275.1 Orycteropus afer afer
TTTGGTAAAGTAGAGGGGCAGCAAAAAAAGGGAAGACCCTCAATAAGAAGGATTGACACAGTGGCTACAGTCATGGGCTCCAGCAAAGCAATGATTGTGAGGTTGGCACAGAACGAGGGAAATTTTCGTTCTGTTGTACATAGAGTTGCTATGACTCAGTGGCACCTAACAACAACAACAACAACAACAACAACATGTTCAGATGGAGCACTGGTGGCTCAGTGGTTAAGGGCTTGGCTGCTAACCAAAAGCTGCCAGTTCCAATATACCAGCCAATGCAGTCAGGAAAAATGAGTTCAAGCCAGGTGGGTAAATAAAAATAATTTAATATGGGGAACACATGGCAAAGGTGTTGGAAGATCTGGGAAGCCTGATAGGGTTAGTGAGGCAGCCCAGAGATTGGGAGCAGCAAGAGGCTGTTACCAGAGCCCAGAAGCTAGGGATGGTCATGGAGGAGACTGCTCACTACCAGAGATGCCACCTCTCTGGCTTCTTGTCTCCTATTGGATGAGCCTACCTGGAATCCATGGAAAGGAGGAGATGAGAATGCCAGAGGTAAAAATAAGCATGAAGCTTTGGAGGATTGAGAAAACAACTCCAGCTGGAGTGGTTGGAGATGATACTGGTTTAGTAAGGTGCATATTCATTGTGTGTGGTTTTGAGCACTAGAAATTTATTGAGAATCATAATGAAGTAGGGTTTTAGGCAAATTCACCTGGCAGTCTGTGCAGAGGATTGATTGAAAGGGGCCTAAATTGGAGTTGGGGATGCCTTTAGGAAGCCCATTTGAGCACTTCTTAGGGTTTTTTTGTTTATTTGTTTCTTGCGCTATTAATATTGGACACAGAAGGCCTGGACAAGACTAATCTGATCTAATGTGTTTTCTCTTTTAAAATGTGATAATAGTGGAAACTTCATGCTCACAGAGCACTATATTTCCCAGTAGGCAATCCATGTCATCTTTTAATTTTCTAAAGTAGTTTTCCTTTTGGTAGCACATGGGAATATTGGCTGTGATATTAATTCTCAGCCAAAGAAAAGAAAGTTTGGAGGTCATATTCTCGGTAACCTCAGTCAAAGTATTTCCCTTGAAATATTCATATAATTGTGGTCAGTACTGTTCTGAATTATTCATATCATATCCTCAGCTCTTCCCTTTATTTTTTAGACATAGTTCTAAGCTTTA
>NW_006929199.1:0-783 GCF_000298275.1 Orycteropus afer afer
AATTTCTTCATATGAATGTGAAAGCTGGACAAGGAGTAAGCAAGACAAAAGAAGACCTATGTATTTCAATTATGGTATTGGCAAATAATATTGAATATACCCTGGACTTCCAGAAGAACAAACAAATGTGTCTTGGAATAAGTACAGCCAGAATGCTCCTTAGAAGGTAGGATAGGGCAACTTTGTTTCACATCCTTTGATATATTTTCAGGGGGACCAGTCTCTGGAGGAGAACATCATACTTGGTAAAGTAGAGGGTCAGTGAAAAAGGGAAAGACCTTTACCATGATAGATTCACACAGTGGATGCAACATGGGCTTAAACATAGCAATTATTGTGGGGATGGCACAGAACAGGCCATTGTTTTAATCTGTTGTACACAGGGTCATATGAGTCACATGCTGACTCAACAGCAGTTAACAACAACAATGATATATGCAACTTCATAACAGTAGCAACAAAACTAAAAATATGAGTATGGTTACATTTATATGCATGTATGCATACAAGTATATAAGTATGTATATGTGGATATACATACAGCTATATATAGATGTATTTATATGCAGGTGTATATATATATATATATATATATATATATGTAGGTACATGCACCCATATATATTCACTATATACAATAAAGAACATAGGTGATTTAAACACAGATACTTCTTAGATTTAACCATACATCTCATGGGATTGCTTTACAGAGTCTGAAGACTTAGGACCATAGTCTTGTGAGACAACTCAGTCAATTGGCATAATACAGTGCAAAAGATTATG
>NW_006929199.1:1938-3204 GCF_000298275.1 Orycteropus afer afer
GTGATAAATCTTTATGGAAGTAGATTACCCCATCTTCCTTCCAACTGGTTAGCAGTCAAATGCCTTAGACACTGTGCCACCAGAGACAAGTAGAATCACTATATATCATTGTTTCCCTAGCTCAGGACTGTTGACTTTTGGGCCAGCTAATTCTTTCTTTTAGGGAGCAGTCTGTGCATTGTAGGGTGTTCAGTAACACCCTGGCCTGTACTAGTTGATGTCAGTGGCACCAATCACTGCTAGATGCTCATTGCAAATCAAAAACTCCAGTTCATATTTCTACCCCACCCTTATAAGAATGCTAAATATTGACAACCTCTAGCAGTCAGATGCTACATCATAATGATTAATTAATTAAGACAGCCATTGCCCTTATGGAGCACAATGTAATTGGAAAGACAAACCATACACACTCAACACAGGTGTTTGGGCCTATGAAAGACAAGAGCAGTGGTCATTCAAGAGTTCATCTGACCTGACATTTAAATTGACATCTGAAGGATAAAAAGGGGTCACTCATGTAGGAGAATTGGGTGGACATTTAAATCACAATGTCCAAATGGTATAAAAGCACCAGGATCCTGGTATGTGCTGGGGCTGGAAGGCCCAAATGGGAGTCAGGGTCCAGACCAGACACTACTCTACAGGAAAGGTGACCTCATTATTTGTCCAAACTGGAAAATATTAGAGAATGAAGGAATGCTAGTAATAATTGTGCCTCGTATACAGGGACAACAGGCATAAACCAGGACTGTCCCTGATAAAACAAGATATATGGGTATGTACTTACAGGTCACAAATAGTTTTTATTAGGCAACTTACCTTCTCAATCCCCATATCTCAATGAAGTAAGTACTATTATCCCTTTTGATATGTAGGTAAACAGAGGAAGCTATGTAAGCAAGAAAACATATCCCAGTTGCCCAGATGTTTGAATATGAGATCTAACTTAGGCAGTCTGGCTTCCCAGTCTTACACATCTCTTTGTGACAGTTAAGCTATACTGCCTCCAGAGTATTTTGCATTTTATTAATTAATGAAAGTATCTTAGGAGCTTCAACAAGGAAATAACAAACATTAAAATTAAAAGAAAAAAAAAACTAAATTAAAAAACCCCCTCTGGTGCAGGACAGAGAACACATTGTAGAAGACAAAGAGGAGTGCAAGACAAATCAGTTAGAAAGCTATTGAGGGAGTCCAGGAAGGAAATAGGATGATGTGGGCAAGAGAGGTTTAAATACTCACATGTGTTTCTCCCTGTGGGTT
>NW_006929199.1:4859-5415 GCF_000298275.1 Orycteropus afer afer
ATTGGAATTGACTCAATGGCAGTGAGTTTTGGTTTTAATCAGATAGTCTATCTATGTCTTTATATCTAAAAATTAATGTATCTTCTTTGGCTTAGAGTAGCTGTTTACTTTCCATAGTTTCCTCTCCTTTCAAAAGAGAAATAAAAACATGGTTTAGGTTCAAATGGCAAAAATTTTTGTTGTTATACAGCAGTGATTATATCTTCATGCAGGATTTTATAATTTTTCATTTTAATGATATTTTGTTGTGTATTTGGTGAAAGTTTACACAGGCAAATCAGTTTCCCATTTAAGAATTTCTACACAATTTGTTCAGTGATATCACTTACATTTTTCTCGATGTCAGCTTTATAATTAGTTCTGTTCAGGTTTTCCATTTCCAGTAATCTAGTTACCCTGCCCACTAACCTTCGCTTCTGTGATTTTGGTTTTATCTAGATCATTTTTTAAAGAAGCATATCACTCAGTGAATAGTGTGCATTTTACGGTCTACTCTGTTATTTAGCAAAAAGATGAACTAATGGAATATTGTTGGTTCATGTTTTAAATAGTAACT
>NW_006929200.1:0-5291 GCF_000298275.1 Orycteropus afer afer
GGTCTGCCAATGGTTTATTGATTTTATTAATCTTTTCAAAGAACCAGCTCTTTGTTTTGTTCTTTTCTCTATGTTTTTTTGTTTGTTTTCTGTTTCATTTATTTCTTCTCTGATCTTTATTATTTCCTTGCTTCTAGATACTGTAGGACTCTTTTGTTGCTCTATTTCTAGTTGTTGTAGTTGATAAGTTAGAGTTTTGATTTTGTTTCTTTCCTCTTTTTTGATGTATGCATTTATTGCTATAATCTGTCATCTTAGTACTGCTTTTGCTGTGTCCCATATGTTTTGGTAGGATGTATCTTCATTCTCATTAATTTCTAGGAATTTTTTTTTTTATTATTTCTGTTTTTATCTGTTCTGTAACCCTACAGTTTTTAAGCAGAGAGTTGTTCAGCTTCCATATGTTTGATGCTTTTTCCTTGGTCTTCCTATTATTAATTTCTAGTTTTATAGCATTGTGGTCAGAGAAGATGCTTTGCAGTATTTCAATTCTTTTGAATTTATTGAGGCTCGTTTTATGTCCTAGCATATGGTCTATTCTGGAGATTGATGCATGTACACTGGAAAAGAATGTGAATTGTGTTTTGTTGGGTGAAGTACTCTATATATGTCTATGAGTTCCAGTTGGTTGATTGTGTTGTTAAGTTCTTCTATATCTTTGCTGAGCTTCTTTCCCCTTGACCTGTCTCTCCTTGAAAGTGGTGTGTTAAAGTCCCCCACTATTAATGTAGATTTGTCTATCATTCCTTTTAATTCAGTTAATATTTGCTTCATGTATTTTGGAGCATTTTCATTAGATGCATAAATATTTATTATTGTAACCTCTTCTTTGTCGATTGACCCTTTCAGCATCATATAATGTCCATCCTTGTCTCTTAAGATGTTTTTTCACCTTAATGTCTATTTTATCAGAAATCATAATTGCTACCGATGCCCTTTTTTGGTTTGCATTGGCTTGGCATTGGGAGCTCTGGTAGCATAGTGGCTAAAGGCACTTTACTGCTAACCAGGAGGCTGACGGTTCAAACTCACCAGCCACTCCTTGGAAGAAAGATGGGGCAATCTACTTCTACAGCGATATTGCCTCAGAAACCCAAGAAACGGTCACTATGAGTCGGGTCTGACTCAATGGCACATAACTACAACAACATTGGCTTGGTATATATTCTTTTACATCCTTTAACTCTTAATTTGTTTTTATCTTTGTGTCTAAGGTGTGTCTCTTGTAGGCAGCATATCAATGGGTCTTCTTTTCTTATCCAGTCTGCCACTCTCTTTCTCTTGCTTGGTGCATTTAGTCCATTCACATTGAGTATATTTAGTGATAGGTATGAGTTGATTGGTGTCATTCTATTGTGGTTTTTTTTGTCATGTCATTGGTGATTCCTTGGTCTGTGTATATTTCTAGGCTGAGTTCAGTTTGTTGGCTATTGCTATCTCCCTTTTCTTCTTTATAGTTGGTTTTGTGTTTATTAAGCCCATATGTTCCTTCCTTCTGGATTTGCTTAGAAGAATTGTTACTCTTCTCTGTAGTTACCTTGAAGTATATTCTTGTCTCTACATTTTTAGAACTCTGCCTGCTGCAAAGACATTGTCATGTTTTCCTCTCCATTTGAGGGTCTGTACCTAGAAGTATTATTCCCTCTGATAGGTTAGTTGCTGTTGTTGTGTGCTGCTTGAGTTCCTTGGTTTTTAAGGTAGGATGTTTTATGGTCTTATTATGACTATCTATTTCTGATTTGGTTTTAGAGTTGATGTCACATATCCTGGTTTTGCTGATCTCTGTTGTGGGTTCTTTATTGGTAGGACTTCCTTAAGCATTTCTTGTAGGGTTGTTCTGATTTTCACAAAGTCTCTTAATTTCTGTTTATCTGACAATGCCTTGATTTCATCCTCATGTTTTATGAATAATTTGGCTGGATATAGGATTCTTGTTTGGAAGTTTTTTTTTTGTTGTTGTTGTTTTTTTCTTCAGAGTTTTATATATGCCGCCCCATTGCCTTCTTGCCTGCATGGTTTCTGCTGAGTAATCAGAGCTCAGCCTAACTGTTTAGTTATTATAAGTAATATTTCTTTTTTCCTGGGCAGCTCTCAAAATTTTTTCTTTGTCTTTGGTTTTGGAAAGTTTGATTATAATATACTTGGTGGTTTTCTTTTGGGGTCCATCTTGTCTGGGATTCTATGAGCTTCTTGAACAAATATCTTTTCTTCCTTCATGATATGGGGGAATTTTTCTGCTAGTAGGTCTTCCACATTTTTCTCAGTGGTCTTTTTCACCTCTTCTTGTTCTGGAATTCCAATGAGTCTTATACTGTTTTGTCTCATGTCACTGTATATAATTCTTAAGCTCTCTTCATTTCTCTTAAATCTTTGTTCTGATTTTTCTTCATACAGGCTAGTGTCCAGGGATTTGTCTTCTAGTTTGGATATGTGTTCTTCAGCCAGTTCTAATCTGCTCTTTTGAGCTTCTACTGTGTTGTGTACTTCTGTCATTTTGGTGTTCATGGTTTGCATTTCAATAGAAATTTTCTGCATTTCTAACTACTGTTTTTGTATGAGTTGTGATTGTGCATTAATCTTAATATTCTGTTCCTCAATGATTTTCCTGAGTTCCTCCAGGGAACTGTCTGTGTTCTCCTTGTTTCTGTTTAGAGCTTCCTTAGGCTTTTGTATAGCTCTATAAACTTATCTTCTAAATTCCTTCTCAGATAATTCTATTGCCTCCTCTTCCTCCATGTATAATGATACACTTCTTTGTGGTTTTGTTTCTAATGACTTGTCCTGTTTTTGTTGTTGTTGTTGTTGTTGTTGTTGTTTGATTTGAGGTTGCTTGTTGTGTCCTAGACATTTTGAGGTTGTCTTTAACTGCTGGTTACGGGTTGTTTGTTTTGTCTTGGTTTTATAGTTTAATATTTTGAAAAGGTGTTTCTGGTGTATTTTATTTTATTATTGATTCAATTATGCTGGGCCGCTCTGCTATTTTCTTTTTGATGGTGGAATCACTGTGTGGAATGTGGATATGTGTTTCTGTTTGTCGTAAAGAGGGCTCAGAGTTCGAACCTGGTGGTTTTATGGTGTTTGGCTGAATATAGTTTCTTCTATTGAATGACTGAAGTTATTGGCAGAGAAGGTGGGAGCAGAAGAAGGAAAGCTTAGTGTTGCTAGGATTGGTTTCTAGGGTTTTGCGTGAGCTGTTATTGATGATGCAGTTATTTACAAGTCTGCAGCTCAATTTCAGGAAAGATTCCTGTTGTTAAGGAGTTGCCACTTTCCGCCAGGCTCAGGCATACTCAAAGATCCTGCCTCCGAGGCCCCTCAGGGCCAAAAAGCTGATCCAAGTCAAATTCCTGGGACCGCATTCAGCTGCGGACTCCCCCCTCTCCACCCAATCTGCTCACCACACTGGCACAATCTTCCCAGATAGCCAATGGCTCAGAAGTTTGTCTGTGATACCACCCACCTGTGGCACCAAAGATGTGCACAATTTCAGGTGTTCTGGAGTCAGGAGAGTGCCTGCTTGTAATCTGTGGTCCCGATATCAGTGACAAAGAAAAGCACAGACCTCTCTGTCTCCCAAGCTGACCCAAGACCACTCAGTGAGGGGGGAGCGAGGTCACCCTCCTGGAGCACCAGTGAGCTCTCCGTTTGGGTTTCAGTGGTGCTGTGCACACCCATTTGGACCGAGCTGACCCAAGTTACCAATAAAATCAGGTATTAAAGGTAGATCTTTGGGGTGATTGCTGGGATGATGGTGAGGTCATTGTTATGCTGATATAGGGTGTATTGTTCTTTGGCTCACAGAGATCTCAGGTGGCCACCCTCACCTGCCAGTCAGTGACTGCCCCAGGGAAGTTTCCAGTGGCATCCCTTGGCTGCCAATCCATTCTCGCCTGGTAGATCTTCCCCAAATAATCTCCCTGTGTCTTTCCTCTAATTCTGCTCTTCTGTGTTTGGTGCACTGATTCAGTGAGCTGTTTAGAGCATCAAAATCCCTAATTCAAACTGCTGTACCTAGTTTTTCAAGCACTAAGATGCTAGAGGGAAGTAGCATGGTGATTACTGATGAGACTCCATTTTTAATCCAGAAGAAAGATTCTAAGGACTGCACTCTATTCCTAGAATTAGAAGTGTATGAATTTCTAAACCACACCAATCAGCCTACCACTTCAGGAAAAGATGTTTGCATGATTTTACAGTGTGTAAATTACTAATACAAGGTTTAAATGTGGGAAGTTTTTGTAAAGAGATCATAACTGTGGTTTGAGGATTTAGGAAAACAGTGCTAAAAGCATTTATTTTCCCAAGAGTAATAAGACTGAAGACCAATTTTTAAGAAGTAATGACTATCTAAAGAAAGAACACTCTTATGAAATGACAAGAATCATGAACTCTTACTGTTAATTAGTTCTAATTAAATTATTCAGTATGGAGGTCAGCCAAAGGAGAAAAGTGTTCTATCATAAAGACCTTTATAATTTGGGGTTTTATAAGGCAAAAAGAAAAAAAAATTACATTATTAGAGAAATTCAATAATTATTTGAACACAAGTTTACTTTATAACTCTTATTTTCCCTGGGCTCACTATATAAAATAATTATATAATAGTTCTTATAGAACTATGGTGTTAAGACATATCCCCTTATGGGACTCTTTATAAACATAGAAAAAGTTGTATAACAGCTTAATACTGTAATCATATTGTAGATTAAAAAAAAAAATCATCTATTTTTATATATGATATATAGTTAAAATATCATATATTTTAACTATTATTTAAGCTATTTTCACTTTATTACTTTGAGTTTTAATTAGAGAAGTTAATAGTTTTGTATCAATTTTAACAATTAAGATGTAGATGACATTTAAGTTAATCTTTTCAACTTATCCACACTCAATTGCATTTGAAGAGGTAGCTAATTTCAATATGTTATGTATGGTTACACAACTTGCTATATATTCATATATACACACACATTCAGAATATGTTGTTGTTGGTGTTAGGTGCTGTGAGTCATTTCCGACTCATAGCGACCCCATGCACAGCAGAACAAAACACTGCCTGATCCCGTGCCAGCTCCACGATCCCTGCTATACTTGAGCCCATCATCTCAGCCACCATGTCAATCCATCTCGTTGAAGGCCTCCCCCTTTTTCATCGACCCTCCACCCTACCAAGCATGACATCCTTCTCCAAGGAATGGTCCCTTCTGACAACATGACCAAAATAGGTGAGACAAAGTCTGGCCATTCTTGCTTCCAAGGAGCATTTTGGATGCACTTCCTCCAAGACA
>NW_006929201.1:0-477 GCF_000298275.1 Orycteropus afer afer
AATCTGAGCAGGGTGGGGCAAGGCACCCAGGCTTTGCCAGGGCATGCAGACTGGGATGGAATTCCTCCTGGCCAGAGGTGGGTAGGAGTAAGGAATTGCACCTCTGTTCAGCAAGAGAGTGTGGGGTATAAGAATAACAAGCGGAATATTGCACATTTCTAGTTATTGGCATCCGAATGTCCTTGTGGTTCCCAGCAAGTGGAGCCTATTTTTAGGTCTTGGAATCTGAGAGAATACTGTCACTTTAAATATCCAAAATGTTCCAACTGCTTATAACCATTCAAAATGGCTGTGCCCTCTGGACAGGCAACAGTCTACAGCTCAGCCTGTCTCCCTCTTCGCTGCTTCCCCTTTTATTAACCGGCCACCAGTGCAGTCCTCTGTGCAGCCCCTGGTAAGCGGGGCCAATTTTTAGGTTAATTTTCAGGTCCTAACACAACCTGGCAATATCCAAGCTGTCCATGCTGTCAGGATCAC
>NW_006929201.1:1712-3161 GCF_000298275.1 Orycteropus afer afer
TTTTCCCCTCTGTTTTTAAATGCTGCCTAGTGTTTCAATTTTCCCCTGTTATAGTACTATCTTCATGGTTTTCTGCTTATGGATGTCCTGCATTGTGCAAAGCAAACAAACAAATTAGGTCTATTCTTACCTGCTCTACCCTCTCTCTTGTCACTTCCAAATGCCACTAGTTAGCACTTATATTAACCAAGGCTTTCCAGAAAGTAGAACCAATAATATATACACACACACACACATAGAGATTTATTTTAAGGAATTGATTTAACTGATAGTGAGAGCTGGGAATTCCTAATCTGTAGACTACTCAAAAGGCTAAAAATTCTGGCAGTTTTGTGTCTGAAAGTGGTAGGTGAGGCTATGTACTAGAAATTCCAGTGGGATGTTTATGTTATAGGCTTGAGGCAGAATTCTTCTCCTTGGGAAAACCTTAGTTTTTACTCTTAAGGCCTTCACCCACAGTCTGAGGTCTGAGGCCCATCCACATTATGGAGGGAAGTCAGCTTTATTTATGTCAGTCACATGTGTGATTAACTTTGGTAGCAATGTCTGGACTAGTGTTTAACTAAACAACTGGACAGCATACCTAGCCACGGTGACACATAAAATTGACCTTGCTGGAACCAATATCTGAAAATAAACTAGCAATGTCCTATACCTTCATTGCTGTCTTTACTCTTTTAAACATTCCAAAAGTAAATACTTTCAACATCAACTTCTACATTTTCACTTGTTGTTGCTGTTTGTTGTTGTTATGTGCCGTCGAGTCGGACCGACTCATAATGACCCCTCCTTGGATTTCCGAGGCAGTATCACTACGGAAGTTGGTTGTGTCTTAGCCTATGCTGAATGTTTCTTTACAGACCTAATGATATTTTCTCTAAGAAGGAAGATATAGTATTTATTTAAATTATTATTCTACCTAATCTAACTTAAAAGAGCAGCACAGAAAACATAGGGTTTGAAAACATTTTCTGCCATTTAAATGAAATAAAACACTTTATTCAATCTAGTGGGAAAAATACTACTGGTAACAATTGGAACTTTTAGCATGCAAAGGTAAAAATCACAAACCATACAAGATAATAAAAATATCCATTTCACATAATCCTCAACAACTTTGATTAGTAAATACATATTACACATATACATGTAAAAATAGTAAAATACTTATTATATATATACATGTAAAAAAAACTTTGTTTCAGTTGATTTTAATACAGTTGGTCAAAGGATTCCTGGTTGAAGATATTGTTAAGATAAGACACATAACAGAGTTTTGTGACTTTTAAAAGTTTGAAAAGTTTGCTTAAAGAAATTTCTTCTCTACTGCATGTATCTCTAGAACATGTATCAATATATGCTGAGACCATATCTATAAATTTTAGTTTATTTTACTTAAGGTATAGCTTAATTATTTCTTAATGATAAGGATTTTCATCAAGGAGATAA
>NW_006929201.1:4191-5249 GCF_000298275.1 Orycteropus afer afer
TTCCTGGAACTCTAAGCTTCAAATAAAAGTTGAAGAAGTAGATCAAATACCAAATGGCAGGAAAAAACTGAACAAAAACAATGAAAGGGGAGATATGCAAAGTGGAGGTTCCTTCCTAGCTGACTCAGCACACCATGACCATTTTGAGTCATAGAAAGGCAACTTCATGGACTCCCCAATAATTCAGAGACACAGTATAGAAAACCTGGAGTGAAGTAGGGTGAGCAGAATACAAGCAATATCTAAAGAATGAAAGATCTAAAGGAATGTAGGTTAGAAGTCTAGAGACTCAGGTGACCACAGAGCAGGGGTGGGGAAAGTAAATAGGACAGAACCACCTACTAGGTATGGTTCCTGGTGTTTGAGTGGAAGACCCATGTAGTGGGGAGAGCCTGTAGTGTGATGGCTGGAGCTGCTGGAGTCCAGGCAGCTCTTCCCTTGCAATGAGTTGGGAGCTGGAACCAGATAATTGGCTGTGTTTGCAAAGGACTGCACTAGTGACTAACTCCAAAGACGTGTGCTTTCCTCATTTACTCCACACACCTCCCCAGTGACCAGTGGTGCAACCTCCTACCCATCTGGTAGCCAGTGATGCTTCCTTCCATTGCTGCTCTCCAGCTGGTGTTGCACTTGGCTCACTTCACCCTTCCCAGCTCCTTCATCTGTCACTGCTGCAGCAGACTCCCATGGACCAAGCACTGTGCCCATGGCCTCAGATCTGTGGAGCCTAGTCCTGTGCATTGCATGCTGTGTGCCCGCAGTCTCCAGAGTTGGTGGCACATCCTCCCATAAATCATGTGCTGTATGCATGACACCTCTATGGTTGGCAGTGCCTGCTCCCACAGTTTGGGTGACACATTCTTACCACCTCTGCAGTGCCCACTCCCATGGGCTGAGGGCTGCATGCTTGCCACTGCAGTGGTTGGAATTAAGCATACCAGCCACCACAATTGGTGCACACTCTGCAGAACTGGCTACACACTCCCAACCGCGATCAAATCCCATTGCCTTCTGGGTAGGCAGCATGTACTCCTGCTGCCTCCATGATTGGCAGGGTG
>NW_006929202.1:0-813 GCF_000298275.1 Orycteropus afer afer
CTTTTTCATTTGTAGTTGTCTTCATTTACCAATTGATGTCTCTGGTTCTCTGTTTTCAGTTTCTAAGTTTATTTTACTTTTGACACTTCAATAACTGGGTTGGTTTCTGGCTAATGTCATCATGCATAGCACACCTTTCTGGTTGCCAGCTACCACTGTGGTTGCCCATTCAGTCCTTGGCAAGTGGAGCCAATTATCAGGTTGCTGCCAAATCAGAATGCCACTTGCAGATATTCAAAATGGTTGTGCTGTCGGGATAGTTGGTACTCCACAACTCCTTCTTTCCTGTTTTTGTTCCTTTTGTTGTAGTTGGTATTTAATCCACTTGTTTCTCATTCTTTGTGAAGCTCAGTTTTCTAAGATGATCCTCTGTAGCTGTTTCAATTGGTGTCTCATTTCTTTGCTGTAGAGTGTCTGGGGATTATGTCTGCCTATTATGCCATCTTACCAGAAGCTTCATACTCTTTCTATTAATAGTGAGGTTTTGGTTTTCTTCCCCAATTTGTAGATAAAGGTAAACACTTTTCAATTATGAAAACTAGAGATATTTAATTTTAGCAAATTATTTTTTTAAGTTTTAAAAAAATATGTGTTGTTCTTGTTAGGTGCTGTCTGGTTAGTTCCAATTCATAGCAAACAACAAGGAAACACTGCCAAGTCCTGTGTCATCCTCACAATCTTTGCTCTGCTTGAGCCCATCATTGTAGCCAATGTTTCAATTCATCTTCCTGAGGGCCTTACTCCTTTTCTCTGACTTTCTACTTTACTGACATGATATTCTTCTCCAGGGACTAGTCCCTTCTGATAACATGA
>NW_006929202.1:2468-3382 GCF_000298275.1 Orycteropus afer afer
AAATCCTCACAACTGGACCTATAAGCAGCACTATGATAAATGCAGAAAAGATTGAAATTGTCAAACACTTCACATTGCTTGGTTCTACAATCGACACCAATGGAAGCAGCAGTCAGAACATCAGACAATGTGTAGCACTGGGAAATTCGACTGCAAAGGACCTCTTTTAAGTGCTAAGGACAAAGATGTCTCCTTGAGGACTAGGGTGTGCCTGAAACAAGCCATGGTATTTTCAATCGCCTCATATGCATGTGAGAGCTGGACAATGAATAAGGAGGACCAAAGAAGAGTTGAGCTGTGTTGTTGGCAAAGAATGCTGAAAGTACCGTGGACTGCTAAAAGAACAGGTCTTTCCTGGAGGAAGTGCAGCCAGAATGCTCCTTAGAGACAAGAATGGTCAGACTTTGTCTCACCTACTTTGGTCATGTTGCCAGAAGGGACCACTCCCTGGAGAAGGATGTCATGCTTGGTAAGGTGGAGGGTCACAAAAAAGGGAAGGCCCTCAATGAGGTAGATTAAAACAGCGGCAGTGGAGATGGGCTCAAGTGTAGCAAGAATTATGGAGCTGGCTCAGGACAAGGTGGTGTTTCGTTCTGCTATGCATAGGGTCACTGTGAGTCGGAGATGACTCGATAGCACTTAACAACCTTTGGGTTAGCCCAATCCTTTAACCACTGGCAACTGGAGCTTCTTACATAATAATAACACAAGCACTGTACAAACAGGGCTTCGAAAATTGGACCAGGATTCAAATTGCTTCCCTTCCACGGAACTCTTTAGTAGAAAGTGAAAGGTTTCAGTGATACGAAAAGAAACAATAGTATACAACCAAATTTGAAGAGAAAATGATGAGGTAACAGCAATGCCTAGTACACAGAGGGTGGAAATTAACCCCAATTCAATTGCCTGAAGCA
>NW_006929202.1:4293-5414 GCF_000298275.1 Orycteropus afer afer
AAGCAACGAAGAGAAAGGTGGGATGAACTGTGGACTTTTGCCTTTCCAGAGAGTGCAGCCATGTTGAATGTTTAAAAAGGGCTTGACTATTTTGTATATATAAAGTGACAGCATTCTCCCAGATTCCAGGGACTTAAGAACAGGCTCTGCTTCCTGGGAGCCACAGACATCCTAGACACATGGACTACAGAAAAGGTGTGACATTCCCCTTGTTACTCTTCTATCTCATACCCTCTTGGTGAATGGAAGTTCGGACAGATCCTGCGTGTCCTGCCCCACCATGTCCAGATTTTTTTTTCTATTTCTTTTTTTTTTTCAGTTTGTTTGTTTTTGTCTGTTTTAAAACTAATACTATTATTATTACTTTTGCCCTATTTATTATCATTCCTTATTCTTCCCATCCCAGGTTCTAGTTTTCAGCTTCTTTTCTTTGTCCTGTTCCTGGTTCCAATTTCTTTTTTATTTCTTTTGGGTAACCCTGTTCCTTGTTTCTCTTATTGCATTTCTCTCATTTTTTTCTTTATTATTCCCCTTCTCTAAATTTTTCTGCTATTGCCCTCTCCCCAGATATTGCGGTATTTTTGGTTTTATTTTATTTTTGTGTTTTTCCCTTTTCTCTTTTTTTGTTACTGTTCCTGTGTGATTACATGGTGTGTTTTTTGTCCATTTGCATTTACTTTTTTTGATGGTTATTCAATTGTTATTTTCGTCTAACAGTGTGGGAGACAGCAAAAGTCCCCATATGGCACAGCTACACCCACGCCTCTTGCACCTTCACGTACTGAGAGTCAGCAACTCCTTCTCCACCAACGGGCCTATGATAAACAACCACAAAGCAGAGCCTTACTCACCCTTAGCTGCTCTTCACAATTAACAAAGACCTAAATACAACAATGTCACAATGTCTTGTAGACAACAGACCATCACAGTTGACACAAAGAAGCAGGATAAAGTGGTAGAAACAAGGGAGCAGGATACAGACCCAGAACACATTCCTGAGGAAGAAAAAGCATTGGAACTCATTGATAAGGAAGTCAAAATAATTATTTTTAGGTATCTTCAAAGGATTGAGAGACAGACCATGGAAAACACAGACAAACCCCTGAAGAATTTTGGAAGAA
>NW_006929203.1:0-4318 GCF_000298275.1 Orycteropus afer afer
AAAAAAAAAAAAAAAAAAGAATAAAATATTGAGATGTAATAGAAAGCCACGGGATGATGTGGAAGCACTACTTCCAGTATATCCAAGGACATCCTGGGAAGAGACATTCTTTTATGGATCAGGATTTTGTTGTGCTGCCTACAACTGTCTGTGAGTGAACAGTCCACCATTCAGCCTGGAGACCTTGGATTCATCATTCGTTGGAGTCAACAGCTGGTGTACTGCCTGCCAGCCTTGAGCTCCTCGGCCCCTGCGGTTGCAAGATTGGGAAAAGCCTCCAGCTTGACGTGGAAAAACCTCCAGCTTGATGTTTGATCCAGGAACTTTGGACTTGCCAGCTTCTATAAGTGTGTGCGCCATTTTCCTAAGATAAATTTCTATATATATATACCCATATATATATAAGCTTTACTGGTTTTTATTTCTCTAGAGAACCCGGTCTAACACATACAGGGTTAAAGACAGCTTGCTCAGTGCATAGATAAGTCTTACTCTGTTTCTTCAAAAGATATAAATGCCACACTGGGATTTGACTCTCACGGCTAGAGAGAACCTGGGTCTGCCTACCCTGACAAACCTTCCACCATCTCCCAGAGACCACTGAGGGCCCTTGAATCCCCTTCCTCAGTGTCTAGAAAATGCACTCTCCCAGGTGTCATGCAACTAGGAGAGTCTGATCCTAATCCTGCCAAGTTCCCAAGTTGGACCTGAGTAGCTCCAATCAGCCTTCCCCTCCCTGCTGGAATCTAAACAATAAGTTCATTGGATAATGCTTATTGCTAGAATGAGACAGAGTTTAGCATCTATTCTACTCCTATTTTTCATTTTCATTGACATAAGTACTAAGTACCTTTGCTCATTTAAATAAATAGATGGGAATGGAAGGAGATTTGTTACAGACATTTGCTCAATTCTTTGAACTCCTTCCAGTTCTGTGCCAAAAATCACAGAGGAATATGCCATCAAATGATTGGAATAAAAAACAGCAAAACAATTTCCTGGGACCATAATGTTCCAAATATGAAAATGCTTCTTCTGTATTGAAATAAGATTAGAATTATTAGTAGTATGACTTTCATCAAAATTAAATGTTTTATGCATTATGGGAGCTCTGGTGGCATAGTGCCTAAAGCACTTGACTGCTAAGCAGAAGGCTGGAGGTTCAAACCCACCAGCCACTCCTTGGAAGGAAGATTGGGCAACCTACTTCCCTAGAGATGCTGCCTCGGAAACCCAAGGAGGGGGTGCTATGATTCAAATTGACTCAATGCCAATGAGTTTGGTGTTTTTTTTTTTTTTTTTTTTAATGCATTATAAATTTGATAAGTATTAAACATAAATAAATTTGAAAATATACTTCCAATAAAATATTACTTTCCACTATGTTGTTATTAGGTGCCCTCAAGTCTGCTCTGACTCATAGGGACCCTGTGTAAAACAGAATGAAACACTGTTCTGTCCTTTGCCATCCTCAGAATCATTGCTATGCTTGAGCCTATTGTTGCAGCTACCATGTCAACCTGTCTCATTGAGGATCTTCCCCTTTTTCACTGACACTTTGCTTTACCAAGCATGAAATCCTTCTCCAGGGAATGATTCTTTCTGAAAATATGACCAAAGTAGGTGAGAAGAAGTCTGGCCATTCTCACTTCTTTTTTTTTTTTTTTTAATGTAGGTCCCCATAATTTTTATTTTGATTTAAAAAAAAAACAAAAACCAGCCTCTGTTAATGTGCCACTAACATTGGCATAGAGAGCTCATTCAATTTTTTTGTGTGTGTGATTTGGATGAAAATTTACAGAGCAAATTCACTTTCCATACAGTAGTTCACATACACTTTGTCTCATGACATTGACTACAATTTACCACAAAGCAATAGCTCCCTTCCCACTTCCTCCCGATTGTTACCTTTTCCCTGTGTCCATTCCTCCCTGCATTCCTGCCCCCTGAACTGTCTCCCTGTGCATACACAGCCCTTCTTTCTCCTGTAATTGTTCTCTCTAAGGAGTGTATCTACCCCAGGTCAATGTTCAACTCACATGCCTGTCTTTTGTTTGGCTGGAAGCCACAGGCATAGACTCAATTCAAGACCTGAAGGGCAGCTAGGGGCCATAGTCTCAGTGGTTCCCCCAGGCTCTATCAGACCAGCAAAACTGGTCCCGCCCTTTTTTTTTTGCCAAATGATTTTGAGTTTTGTTCTACATTGTTCTCCCTCTCTATCCAGGATCTCCTACATAGACCTTCCTCCAAGTGGTTGACAATGGTAGCTGGGCACTGTCTAGTTCTTCTGGTCTCATAGTTGTATAGGCTGAGGATCTCATGGTGTACCAGTTGCTTGGACTAATTGTTTCCATAAATCTTTGGTTTTCTTCATTCTTCTTTGCTCTGGATGAGGAGAGAACTATCATTGGACCTAGATGGCTGCTTGCAACCTTTTAAGATCCCAGTCGCTACTCGCCAAAGTAGGAGGTGGAACAATGTTCATGTAGTATGTTATGCCAATTGAGCTTGATGTCCCCTGGGACTATGGTCCCAAGCCCACAGGTTCAACTACTCTCTCCCTCTGGATAGCTGGCTGTGACCAAGAAGTGACTACAACCATTCTCTAGAATGACTTCAACATTCTCACTTCTAAGGAGCATTCCAGCTGTACTTCTTCCAGAACAGATTTGTTCATTCTTCTGGAAGTCCATGGTATTTTCACTATTCTTTACAAACACCATAATTCAAAGGCATCAACTCTTCTTCAGTCTTCCTTATTCATTGTCCAGCTTTCACATGCATATTCAACCTAAAACAAAAAATCCACTTCCATGGAGTCAATTATGACTCATAGTGACCCCCATTGGGTTCAGAAGCTCTGGTGGTGTAGTGCCTAAGGCATTTGACTGCTAACCAGAAGGCTGGTGGTTCAAACCCACTGGCTGCTCCTCAGAAAGAAGACTGGGCAATCTACTTCCATAGAGATACTCCCTCAGAAACCCAAGGAAGGGTCACTGTGAATCAAATTGACTTGATAGCAGTGAGTTTAAATCTTTACAGAAGTAGATTGCCCATACTTGCTCCTGCAGAGTGGCTGGTGGGTTTGAACCACCAACCTTCTAGTTAGGAATCAGATGCCTTCGGCACTATGCTACCAGAGCACCACATTCATATTGGGCAATAGAAAATACTATGGCTTGCCTTAGGTGAACTTCAGTGTTCAAAGTGACATCTTTGCTTCCTAACACTGTAAAGAGGTCTTTTGCATGATTTCACTGGAGAATTCTACTGAACGTTCAGAAGAGAACTGATGCCAATCCTACTCAACTATTCCAGAACATAAAAAAGGATGGAATCCTCCCAAATTCATTTTATGAAGCAAGCATAACCTTGATACCAAAACCAGACAAAGACATCACTAAAAAAGAAAATTACAGACCAATATCCCTCATGAATATAATGCAAAAATCTTCAACAAAATCCTAGCCAATAGACTCCAACAACACATCAAAAAAGTAATACATTATGACCAAGTGGAATTCATATCAGATATGGAAGGATGGTTCAACATTAGAAAAACAATCGACATCAACAAATAAAACAAAGGAAAAGAACCGTCTGATCTTATCGATGCAGAAAAGGCATTTGATAAAATCCAACACCCATTCTTGATCAAAACTCTCAACAAAATAGGAACAGAAGGGACATTCTTCAACATGTAAATAAAAGGCATATATGGAAAACCAACAGCCAACATTATTCTGAATGAGGAGAGACTAAAACCATTCCCCGTGTGAACAGGAACCAGACAAAGATGGCCTCTATCACCACTTTTATTCAACATTGTGTTGGAAGTCCTAGCCAGGGCAATAGGGCAAGAAAGGGAAATCAAAGACATCCAAATTGGTAAGGAAGAAATGAAACTATCCTTATTTGCTGATGACATGATCCTATATATAGAAAACCCAAGAGACTCAGCAAAAAAACTACTGGACTAATTGAGAGATTAGGCATAGTGGCAGGATACAAGATCAACATACAAAAATCAGTTGGATTCCTCTACCCCAGCAAAGAGATTGCTGAAAAGAAAATAAGGAAATCAATACCATTTACAATAGCTAACAAAAAAATAAAATGCTTGGGAATAAATCTCACTAGGAACACAAATACCTGTACAAAGAAAACTACAATACACTACTTCAAGAAACAATAAGAAGAGGTTCCGGCAAGATGGCGGACTAGGCAGAAGGACTGCACAGACCCTCTTCAACAAAGAAAAGGGAAACCAATTAACACAGACACAGAAGATAATCTTGGACCCCTGAGCCTTGAAGGG
>NW_006929203.1:4768-5365 GCF_000298275.1 Orycteropus afer afer
GTACGACATTCTTCTTGTTACTACACCCTACACCCGCTTGGTGAACGGAGGTGTGGCCATCCACCTACCTTCTGGGCCCACAGGAACTCCATCACAGTCTGTGTGCTCAGACAGAGCCTGGGTGCCACACCCAGTCCTCCACCGATTTTTTTTTTCTTTTTCGCTTTCTTTTTCCTGATTAATTTGCTTGTATTTGTCCATTTCAAACCAACTAATATTATTAATACTTTAGTCCTTTTGATTATTATTCTTCATCTTCCCCTACCAGGTCCTAGTTTTCAGCATTTTTTTCTCTTCCCTGTGCCTGGTTGAAATTCTGCCCCCATCATTTAAGGGTTTTTCTTTTTTTTTTCCTTTCCCCCCTTTTTTTTCCTCGTGACTAACCCCATTCCTTGTTTTTCTTTTTGCATTCTTCCTCTTTTTTTCTTAATTTATTATTCTCCTTCCCTACATTTTTTTTTTTCTTCTTAGTGCCTTATCCCCAGATATTGCAGGTTTGCTCGTTTTTTTTTTTTTTTCCCCCTTTTCTCTTTTTTTGGTTACTGTTCCTCTGTGATTGATTACATGGGGTGTTTTTTGTCCATGGGCTTTTAGTTT
>NW_006929204.1:0-2677 GCF_000298275.1 Orycteropus afer afer
GATGTCATGCTTGGTAGGGTGGAGGGTGGACGAAAGAGGGGGAGGCCTTCAACGAGATGGATTGATATGGTGGCTGTGATGATGGGATCAAGTATAGCAGGGATTGTGGGGCTGGCGTGGGATTGGGCACTTTTTCGTTCTGCTGTGCATGGGGTCGCTATGAGTTGGAAATGACTCGACAGCACTTAACAACAACAACCTGATCCCACATTCATAAAGAAAACACTTCTACTCTTTTGCTGACTCCAGAACACTGAGACTCATGTCAAGGAACCAAAGTCACAGAAATTATGTCATTTGTGCTACATAGACCCATTTCAAAAGCAAGAGTACATCGGCCACTTCCGTGCTAAGCTATAACCCTGCCGCCTATGAATGAGGCATGATACCTCCCCCAAAACCTTGAATATGTATAACTCCCCACTTTCACATAGACTATAAAATGTCCCTAACTGCTTTTGTTCAGGGAGACATATCTTTGAGAAAATATTCTCCCTGTCTCCTTTCTCTTGCTGAGAAATAAAATTCATCTTACTTATGTCACTTATCTCACTCATTCTTGCTTGAGTTAAAGTGGCATACCAATTGCATCTGGTGACACTACTGCTGTGACCATTCTGATCAAAGCTACAATAGATGAACTGTGATAGAATGGGAGAAAAATGTACAGCAGAACCTAAATTCCTGGAGAAAAAAAATTCAGACTTATTGGACCAGTAGAGACTAGAAAACTCTTAAGACTATTGCCCTGCTTTAAACCTTCAACTGCAACTGGCTCCTGGGGTCACCTTTTAGCTAAATAACAAATTGATTCACAAAATAAAAAATATTACCCATGAGTACTATGATCCTTAAAAAATTATCCATAGGAGACCAAATGGCCAACAATTACTTTAAAACAAAGATGAGAAGGTAAGGGGGCAGGAAGACTAGATTAATGGAAATGAACTAACCAGAATGGATATATTGAGAATACTTACACACTGTACAGAAAATCACCAATGTCATTAAACAAGTTGTGTAGAAAGTGTTGAATGGGAACATAAACTGCTGTATAAACCTTCACCAAAAATACAATGAAGAACTTCTGGTAAGATGGTGGAATAGGGAGAAAGACTGCACAGACCCTCTCTAACAAAGAAAAGGGAAACCAATTAACTCAGATATGGAAGATAATCCTGGACCCCTGAGCCTTGAAGGGAAGGATATAGAAGTGGACTAAACCCCAACTAGCAGAAGAATTTGCATGAAACTACCAAAAAAGGAGATAGAGCTGCAGTCTGGCAGCGATCCTGAATGATCCTGATGGCACAGACAGCTTGGAGATTCCTGAGTGGTGGTAGGACCTAAGAATTAACCTAAAAATCAGCCCTGCTAGCCATGGACTGCACAGAGGACAGCTCTGGTGACTGGGGAATAAAATGCAAAGCACCAGCGAAGAGAAAGGCAGGCTGAGCTGTGGACTTTTGCCTGTCTGGAGGATGCTGCCATTTTGAAAGTTTACAAGCAGCTTGACCATTTTGGATATTTAAAGAGACAGGGCTCTCCCAGATTTCAGGGGCTTAAGAACAGTTTCTGCTTGCCAGTAACCCCAAGGATACTCCAGACCTGGGCGACTGAAAAGGTGCAACATTCCCCTTGTTACTCTTATACCACACACCCCTTGGTGAATGGAGGTGCAGCCATCCCCCACTCCCACCCACCTTCTGGGCTGCAGAAACTCCATCCCAGTCTGTGTGCTCAGGCAGAGCCTGGGTGCCCTGCCCTCCCCTCCCCTGATTTTTTTCTTTTTCTTTTTCCTTTTCCATTTTTTTTTTTACTCTTTCCTTTTTCTGGTTTTTAGATTGCTTGTTTTTCTCTGTTTTAAAAATACTATTATTAATAATACATTGCCCTTTTTAATATTATTCTTTATTCTTCCCCTCCCAGGTCCTAGTTTTCAGCTCTTTTTCTTTGCCCTGTTCATGGTTGCAAGTTTTTTTTTTTTTCATTTTTCATGTGGTTAACCCTGTTCCTTGTTTTTCTTTCTGCATTTTTACCATTTTTTCTTCATTATTCTCCTTCTCTACCCTTTTTCTCCTCTTGCTCTATCCCCAGATACTGCAGGTTTTCTTTTTTTCTTCTTCTTCTTTTTCCTTTTTTTCTTTTTTTGGTTACTGTTCCTTTGTGATAATGTGGTGTGTTTTTTGTCCATGTACTTTTAGTTTTTTGATGGTTATTCTGTTGTGATTTTTGTCTAATTGAGTGAGAGACAGCAACAGTCCCCATAAGACACAACTACACCCACACCTTCTACAACTTCACTTACTGACCGAGAGCCACCACCTCCCTCTCCATCAATGAGACAATGATAAAAAAAACCACCAAGAAGAGCCTGAATCACCCTTGGTTGCTCTTCACAAACAGTTAACAGAGATCTTAATACAACAATGCCATGATGTCTCAGAGACAAAAGTCCATCACAGTCCACACAAAGAAGAAAGATAAAGTGGTAGAAACAAGGGAACAGGATACAATCCAGAACATATCCCTGAGGAAGCAGCAGCATTGGAACTCTCTGATAAGGAATTCAAAAGAATGATATTTAGTTATCTTCAAAGGATTGAGAGACAGACCAAAGAAAACACAGAAAAAACCTTAGAAGAATTTTGGAAGAAAATACAAGAACAAAATGACA
>NW_006929204.1:3028-4138 GCF_000298275.1 Orycteropus afer afer
ATCACCAAGACATATCATCATCAAACTCATCAAAACCAAAGACAAAGACAGAATCCTGAAAGCAGCACTGGAAAAACAAAAAGTTACTTACAAAGGACAGCCAGTAAGAATAAGCTCTGATTTCTCAGCAGAAGCCATGCAAGCAAGAAGGCAATGGGATGGTATATATGAAACCCTGAATGAGAAAAATTATCAACCATATATTATACACCTGGCAAAATTGTCCCTCAAATATGATGGTGAAATTAGGACATTTCCAGATAAGAAGGAACTAAGAGAATTTGTTTAAAGCAGACCAACCTTACAAGAGATGCTAAAGGGAGTCCTTTGAACAGAGAACTAAAAATAGCAAATAACAACCAATCATTGATACACAGATGACATAACCCAGAAACCACAGCTATGGACATATCCAAAGTAAAATGAGCTTACAAGATTGTAAATAGGGAACCAGAGACATCAATTGTCAAGTGAGGACAACTACAAACAAAAAGTGGGAAAAGTCTGTGTAGTTAAAAGACTGCTAAATGGTGAGAAAGTTAAGAGAGTTGCAAGATAGATTGGAGTATTCTAAACTAAAGGAGAAAATTATAAATTATAGGCTAACCTCAAAGAAAAATGATAAACCTTCATATCACAATGAAAAAGAGGACAAGCACAAATAATCAGCAAATACTAAAACAACAGCAACAAAGGAAATGATAACACGATTCATAAACATAAAGTGCTCAGCACAGAAAATAATATGGAACAAAGAAACCAGGGACACCATGAAAAAACACATAACGAAATGACAGTAACCGATTCATACTTATCAATTATTACCCTGAATGTTAATGTATTAAATGCACCTCTCAAGAGACAGAGAGTTGCAGGTTGGATAAGAAAACAAAACCCATTGATATGCTGCCTACAAGAGACATACTTTAGAGATAAAGACAAAAATAGACTAAAAATCAAAGGTTGGAAAAAGATATATCAAGCAAATGGCAACTGTAAGAGAGCAAGAGTGGCAATATTAATTTCTGATCAAAATGACTTTAAGACAAAAACCACCATACAAGATAAGAAGGACATTATATAATGATTAAAGGATCAATTGAACATGAA
>NW_006929204.1:4524-5220 GCF_000298275.1 Orycteropus afer afer
AAGAGTAAACACATGGAAACTGAACAACACTCTCCTTGAGAAAGACTGGGTAAGAGAAGAAATCAAAATTGAAATTCAAAAATTCCTTGAATCAATGAATGAAATGAGAATGATAACAAAACATACCAAAATCTTTGGGACACAGCAAAAGCAGTGATCAGAGGCCAATTTATAGCAATAAAGGCATATATCAAAAAAAAAAAAAAAAAAAAAAGACTCAAAATCAATATTTTAAACCAACATCTCCAACAATTAGAAAAAGAAGAGCAAAAAAAAGTTTACAGTCACCAGAAGAAAGGAAATAACGAAGATTCAAGCAGAAATCAATGAAACAGAAAATAAAAGGGCAATAGAAAAAATCAACAAGACCAGTGGTTGGTTTTTTGAAAAGATCAATAAAATTGACAAACCTCTGGCAAATTTAACAAAGGAAAAGAGGAAGAGACTACAAATAACATGAATAAGAAACAAAATGTGTGACATCACAACAGAACCAACTGAAATCAAAAGGATAATATCAGGATACTATGAAGAACTAACTATACTCCAACAAATTTGAAAATCTGGAAGAAATGGCCAGATTTCTAGAAACACCCTACTTACCAAAGCTAACACAGACTGATGTGGAAAAGTTGAACAGGCCCATCACAAAAGAAGAAATTGAACAGGTCATCAAAAAATTACCAACTAAAAAAA
>NW_006929205.1:0-816 GCF_000298275.1 Orycteropus afer afer
TAGGACTTCCAATACAATGTTGAATAGAAGTGGTGATATAGGGCATCCTTGTCTGGTTCCTGTCAGCAAGCGGAATGGTTTCAGTCTCTCTTCATTGAGAATAAATGTTGGCTGTTGTTTTTGCATATATATCCTTTACTATGTTGAAGAATTTCCCTTCTATTCCTATTTTGTTGAGAGTTTGGATCAGGAATGGGTGTTGGATTTTATCAAATGCCTTTTCTGCATCAATTGATAATATCATGTGGTTCTTTTTCCTTTGTTTTATGTATGGATGTGATGGATGATGTTGATTGTCTTTCTAATGTTGAACCTCCTTGCATACCTGGTATGAACCCCACTTGGTCATAATGTATTATTTATTTTGATATGTTGTTGGAGTCTGTTGGCTAGGATTTTGTTGAAGATTTTTGCATCTATATTCATGAGGGATATTGGTCTGTACTTTTCCTTTTTAGTGAACTCTTTGCCTGGTTTTGGTATGAAGGTTATGCTTGCTTCATAAATGAATTTGGGAAGATTCCATCCTTTTCTATGTTCTGGAATAGTTTGAGTAGCATTGGTGTCAGTTCTGTGAATGTTTGGTAGAATTCTCCAGTGCAACTGTCTGGGCCAGGGCTTTGTTGTTGTTGTTGTTGGTAGTTTTTTCATGACCTCTTCAATTTCTTCTTGTTTTGGGTGTGTTCAAATTTTCCACCTCAGTCTGTGTGGAAAGGTAAGGTAGTATGTTTCTAGAAATCTGTCCATTTCTTCTAGATTTTCAAATTTGTTGGAGTACAGTTCTTCATAGTATCCTGGTATTATCCTTTTAATTTC
>NW_006929205.1:2152-3115 GCF_000298275.1 Orycteropus afer afer
TCTCTAAGGTGTGTCTCTTGTAGACAGCATATTGGTAGGCTATGTTTTGTTATCCAGTCTGCAACTCTCTGTCTCTTGAGTGATGCATTTAATCCATTGATATTCAGTGTAATTATCGACAAGTATGAATTTGTTGCTGTCATTTTGTTATATGGTTTTTCATTGTTGCTGATTTCTTTGTTCCATATAATTTTCTGTGCTAAGCATGTTTTATGAATCCTGTTATCACTTCCTTTGTTGCTATTGTTTTTAGTATTTGCTAAATATTTGTGCTTGTCCTCTTTTTAATTTTGATGTGAAGCTTTATCATTTTTTCTTTGAGGTTACCCTGTGATTTATAATTTTCTTCCCAAGTTTAGAACAGTCCATTCTATCTTGCAATTGTCTTGACTTCCTCACCATTATTTGCTTTGGACACTTCCATAACTGGGTTGGTTTCTGGCTTACGTCATCATATGTGTTAATGGTCAGTTGTTGTTTGCTGTTGTTGGTTCTCAGTCCAAAGGTATTTAGCATCTCTTGTAAGGTTAGTCTGCTTTTAACAAACTCCCTTAATTTCTGCTTATCTGGAAAGGTCTTAATTTCACCATCATATTTGAGGGACAATTTTGCCAGGTATATAAATCTTCCTTGGAAATTCTTTGCTTTCAGGGTATTATACATAGCATCCCATTGCCTTCTCATCTGCATGGTTTCTACCAAGAAATCAGAGCTTAGTCTTATTGGTTGCCCTTTGTAGGTAACTTTCTGTTTTTTCCATGCTCCTTTCAGAATTCTTTGTCTTTGGTTTTGGTGAATTTGATGATGATATGTCTTGGCAATTTTCTTTTGGGGTCTATCCTGTTTGGGCTTTGCTGGACTTCTTGGATGGATATATTCTCATCTTTCATCCTATCAGGGAACTTCTCTTCCAACAGATCTTCAACAATTTTCCCTGTGGTTTAATTTGTCTCTTCTTGTTCT
>NW_006929205.1:3930-5386 GCF_000298275.1 Orycteropus afer afer
AAACATTCAACATGGCTGTGCCCTCTGAACAGCCAAAAATCCAGTTCAGTTTGTCTCCTTCTTTGCTATTTCCCTTTTCAGTCATCAGCTACCTGTGTAGTAGTCCATGCAGCCCTTGGTGATCAGGGCCAATTTTTAGGTTAATTTTCAGGTCCTAACACAACTTGGAAATATTCAGGCTGCCTCATCTTTCCTTTTCATGTACAAACACTGGTGAGAATGATACAAGTCTTTCCAGTCTTTTGTTTTTGCATTATCCTCAGTAAGTTAAGGTGTCCATTTTCTCTTCCTTGATGAGTAATGTTAACTTTTATGGAAGGTTTCTTAGAAGGGAGAAAAACTAAAAAACCTGCTGCTCCTGAGTCAATTCTGACCCCTAGCAACTCTACAGGACAGAGCAGAACTGCCCCACAGGGTTTCCAAGGTGCTAAATCTTCATGGAAGCAGACTACGTCATCTTTCTCCTGCTTTGTTATAGAACAAGTAAAAAAAATAGTGTCATACCCCACCTTGAGCTCTAATGGAGTCTTCAGTAGATTACGCCACCACTCTATTATGCCAGGTGTTTCTGGGTGGTATACCATGTGGTATGAAGCCCAGGCCTATTGCCCTACTTCTTTTACCATGCAATGGGTTCACTGATCACACAAAGCTCACAAAGTCATGCTGTGCAGAATATCATGAGGGTGTCTTTTCATTCTCAAAGTCCATGGATTGTGGTGCTGGTAAAAGCGCTGGGAAGAATTGCCAGCTCCTATCCAGGATACAGGGAACCGAAAGCATTACTCATTCCCTTACAGTGAAAGAGAGCCAGACTAACTTAAAATTCACACCCTTTCTTTCCCAATTCATCAGAGAACTGAGGTCACAGAGCAAAATCTGAGACAATGCCTCCAGGGAAAGGAGACATACACCCCATTTAGCTGCTAGGAACAAAATTAAATTAGTACTTCTTAGATATTCTAGATACGTATCTACAGACACACACACACAGAGTTGCTTAATTCCCTGTTTCTGTACTGATTACCTTGCTACGCTGACCAAATAGCACACATACGTGCAGCAGCCTTTCTGCCAACCCATTTTCCCAAGAGTTGCAAGCTATTCTTGGTCCAGTGACATATCAAGATCGATCTCCCACTGTGGGCTAGTGCACCACCAGAGTCGTCTCCCATCTCTGCCAAAAGAGGGGAGTCTGTGTAGCAGACACCTGGTACAGAGATGGCTCTAGCCAATGTATGCGAAACTTGCTGAGGGCAAAGCACTCAATAGGCTAAATTAAGATCTGCATGGATAGTCATCACCCACAAGCCCTGGTCCTTAACCCTTTTTATAGACAATTGGGATTGTGTGTAAACTATTTGGATCAGCCAATGACATAAGGAATAGTGAAGATAATGGGTAAGTTTCTGTGGTTGGAGGCCCTGTAATGGGACATCTGCAATCGCCTCCAATC
>NW_006929206.1:0-1255 GCF_000298275.1 Orycteropus afer afer
TTATAGAATGATATTTATCAAAGACATTAATAAAAACAATGTTAAAAAGTTTGTGAGAGATTCAGACTCATATAGGGATTATGGGAAGGAAATCTGTTATATTTCTCAAGGACAATGAGAGGCTAATACGTACTCCATGCACGCTATTTTTTTCCTTCAAGGGCACATAGTTAGATAATATTTCCCAGTCTTCCTTGCTGTTAGATGGTCATGAAACTGATATTTGATCAATGGGCAATGGCTACATTTTAAATCCTGACCACAAAAATTATCCCATATAATCCATTATGCTCTCTCTATTTCATGGCTACCAGTTGAATTTTGATAATTAGAAGAGGATTTTAAGGCCCTAGGGGATGGAGAAACCATGAGTTAAAAGATGTCTTAGTGCTTGATTTATTGAGTAGAAGAAAATCATTCAAGACAGCTGGCCGGCAAAGAACCCATGTGTGGTGGGTAAGTTTGTGTGTCAACTTGTCTGGGCCTCGTTGAGTGTCTGGGCAGTTGGTGGTAGTTATTCCCCATGATGAGACTGGTAATCATCTTCATGGTGGGATCTACCATAAGCAGCTGAGTAGCTGCTTTAGGGATGTGGTCTGTACTTCCCATATATAAGAAACAGCTTTGGGAATGGTCTCTAGTTTATGGCATGCTTGAACTCTGCAAGGAACCATGTCATTGTTCAGCAGCCTGCCATGCTCTACCAACTTTGGGACTTTCAATGGACTTGAATGAATGGCCTGCTGTGTGGTTTGGTAACATCAGGACTATGGCTTTTTACTTGTCAACCTTGTGCCTGTCATTCTCAGCAGCCAGCAGCTGTCTGAGTGAAGAAAAGCCTCTAGCTCCAGTGGGCCAGGGGCAGGAGGCAGAGCTGAAGCCTAAGGTTGAGGGGCTTGCATCCATCCCCTAGAGCCTGGCACTTTGAACTTGGACTTAAAGCCTCCAAACTGTAAGAGAATAAACTCCTATTTGTTAGGCCATCCCATGTGTGGTATATTCTTGTCAGAGCGGCACTAGGTAACCAGAACAGAATATGGTACCAAGAAAATGGGGTGTTTCTCTGATAGATACCTAAAATGTGGAAACAGGAATGGAGTGCATCCTTGACCCTGAGACACTGGAAGAGAGACCCTGGTATGCAGCATGAGAGATAGCAGGAACAGAATTGAGAGACCAGCATGAGAGATGGCAGTAGCAGAGCCCAGAGACCAGGATTAAACAGCAACAGGCTTACTAGCCCATCGAGGAGAAA
>NW_006929206.1:2280-3653 GCF_000298275.1 Orycteropus afer afer
CCAAATTGTAAGAGAATAAACTCCTGTTTGTTAAGGCCATCCCATTTGTGGTATATTCTTGTCAGAGTGGCACTGTTGTTGTTATGTGCCGTCGAGTCAGCCCTGACTCATAGTGACCCCTCCTTGGGTTTCCGAGGCAGTATCACTACGGAAGTAGTATTGCCCAACCTTCCTTCCGAGGAGTGGCTGGTGGGTTAGCAGTCAAGTGCCTTAGCCACTATGCTACCAGAGCTAGGTAACCAGAATACCATCTGTCGCACAGTTGCATGATGAAAAGAAATACTTGTGTTAATCTATTTAAATGTTGGGGTTGAATGTAACAAACATAAAATTTGGTACCTTGAAGTGTCATGGTATCACTGCAACAACCTAAAATATAAAGTATTGGCTTAAGGGATCAGGTATCTGACAGCAAGAAAATTGATATTAGAGATTGGGAGGTTGGTAATCAGGCTATTTTGTAGTGAATTGTTTGATATAATTATTGCCTGTTATTAATTGAGAGGCAGTCCATGTGCCTTGCTCATTTACAGGTCCAGAGGAAGTTGTTGGCAAGAATAAGAGTGTTTGTGCTGTGTTGGGTTATTATTGGCTGCTTTTGGAATATTTTAAGAAAGTGATGAGATCAAGAAACTCTTGAACTGTTTGTAATTATACATGGGGGAAAAAAAAAATGAGAGTATAGGTTGAAACAATTAAAGCATTGAAAACTTTATTGTTTCCAGATGCAAATTTGTTGTTGTTAGGTGCCATTCAGTTGGCTGACTCATAGTGACCCTATGTGCAATAGAACAAAACACTACCCAGTCATGTGCCAGCCTCAAAATCCTTGCTATATGTGAGTCAATCATTGCAGCCACTGTGTCAGTCCACCTTTTTGAGGGCCTTCTCCTCTTTTTTTGGCCAGCCACTATATCAAGCATAATATCTTTCTCCAGGGAATGGTCCCTTGTGACAACATGACCAAAGTAGGGCAGAAGTCTGGTCATTCTCGCTTCCAAGGAGCATTCTGGATGCACTTCTTCCATGATAGATTTGTTAGTTCTTCTGGTAGTCCATGGTACTTTCAGTATTCTTAGCCAACACCACAATTGAAAAACATCAACTCTTCTTTGGTCTTCCTTATTCATTGTCCAGCTTTCACATCCATATGAGGCCACTGAAAATACCATGGCTTTGGTTAGGTGTACCTTAGTGTTTAAAGAGACATAATTACTTTTCAGCCCTTTAAAGAGATTGTGATAGTTGAAGATGTTTCAACTTGGCTGGACTCCAGTTGTGAGTGGTGGTTCCCATGATGGATCACATGACTGCGTTCTAAGTGGCCGGTCGGCCTAGGGGGAGTTTCCCCAGGGGTGTGGCCTACCTGCAAT
>NW_006929206.1:3988-5419 GCF_000298275.1 Orycteropus afer afer
ATATACTTTGCTGGTTTTTGTGTTTCTCTAGAGAACCCAATCCAACACAGAGATCTATTGCAGCAGATTTTCCCAGTACAATACATCATCTGATTTCTTGACTGCTGCTTCTGCTGGTGTTGATTGTGGACCCAAACAATACGAAATTTCTGACAACTTCAATCTTTTCTCCATTTATCATGATGCTGTTTATTGGTCCAGTTGTAAGGATTTTTGCTTTCCTTATGTTGAAGTGTAATCCATACTGCAGATTTCAGTTTTTAATCTCAACTGTAAGTGCTTCAAGTCATCTTCACTTTCAGCAAGCATGGTTGTGTTGTCTGCATATTGCAGGCTGTTAACAAAGGTACCTCCAATCTTGATGCCATAATCTCCTTCATATAGTGCAGCTTCTCTGATTATTTGCTCAGCATATAGATTGAATAAGTATGGTGAAAGGATACAATCCTGACACACTCACCTCCTCATTTTAAACATGCATTATCTCCTTGTTCTGTTTGAATGACAGCTTCCTGGTCTATGTACAGGTTCTTCTTGAGCAAAATGAAGTGTTCTGGAATTCCATTTCTTCTCAATGTTATACATAATTTGTTATGATCCACACAATCAAATGCTTTCACATAGTCAATAAAACACAAGTAAACATCTTTCTGGTATTCTTTGCTTTGAGCCAAGGTCCCTCTGACATCAGCAATGATATACATTGTTCCACATCCTCATCTGAATCCAGCTTGCACCTCTGGAAGTTCTCTGTCAATATATTGCTGCAACCGTTTTTGAATTATCTTCAGTAAGATTTTACTTGTGTGAGATATTGATGATATTTTTTGATAATTTCCACATTCTGTGGATCACCTTTCTTTGAATGGGTACAAATATGGATCTCTTCCACTCAGTTAGCCAGGTAGCTGTCTTCCAAATCTCTTGCCATAACCAAGTGAGTGCCTCCAGTGGGGTATCTGTTTCTTGAAACAACTCAATGAGTATTCCTTCAATTCCTGGAGCCTTGGTCTTCACCAATTTCTTTAGTGCAGCTTCAACTTCTTACTTCAATACCATTGGCTCTTGATCCTATTCCACCTCCTGAAATGGATGAAGATCAGCCAGTTCTTTTTGGTATGATGACTCTGTATTGCTTTCATCTTCTTTTGATGTTTCCTGCATTATTCAATATTTTCCCCACAGAAACTCAATATTGCAACTCGAGGGTTAATTTTTTTCCTTGGATCTTTCAGCTTGAGCTGAAATTCTCTTTTGGTGTTCTAACTCCAGGTCTTTGCACATTTCATCATAATAATTGGCTTTGTCTGCTCGAACTACTCTTTGAAATCTTCAGTTCAGCTCTTTTATCTTGTCATTTCTTTCATTTGCTTTAGCTACTCTCTGCTCAAGGGCAAGCTTCAGAGTCTCTTCTGACATCCATTTTGGTCT
>NW_006929207.1:0-1170 GCF_000298275.1 Orycteropus afer afer
GTCCCAAACTGGCAAACAGAAGTGTGAGAAACTTTGTGGCTATGCAGGTATAAGTCCCACCTTCACCTTTGATCTGTGAGATGGTCTTCACAGTCATATAAACCAGAAAATGAAAGAATAACACAGAACCATTCATTTAAAGCATTGATTCTAGTTTAACATGTGATAATTATAAGTTGTTTAAAATTTAAAAAAAAAGTGGAAAAAGCTTTGGAGACAATTCAGGCAAAGTCTACAAGCAGCCACTTAATGTAGAAGATGCAAGAAACTGGAAAGTTAGAATGAAGAATTGTTTACTAAAGTGTTTAGCAATACTAATATTTGATATCTACAAATTTTAATGTAAGATAGCTAAAATATTTTATTCCTATGGTATCTGTAATGTCTCCTTAAAGTTCTGTGTCTTAACTCACGTTATTGCTTACTAAAGCTAAAGGAGCAAAAAGGGCTTGAATCTCCTAGTCTAGTGTAAAATAAGCACTCAATAAAACAAATGCAGTGAGGAGTTCCAGTAAGATGGCGGAATAGGCAGACAAACTGTACAGACCCTCTTCAACAAAGAAAAGGGGAACCAGTTAACACAGATAAGGAAAATAATCCTGGAGCCCTGAGCTTTGAAAGGAAGGACACAGAAGTGGACTGGACTCCAATTAGTGGAAGAACCAGCATGAAAACACCAAAAAATGAGACATACAGAGCCACAGTCTGTTAGCGATCCTGACAGTGCAGACAGCTTGGATATTGGCAAGTGGTAATGAGACCTGAGAATTGACCTAAAGATCAGCTCTGCTAGCCATGGGCTGCACAGAGGACTGCATTTGTGGCTAGTGAATAAAAGGAGAAGCAGTGAAAAGGTAGATAGCCTGAGCCCTGGCCTTTGGGCTGTCCAGAAGGTGCAGCCATTTTGAATGTTTGCAAGCAGTTTGGCCATATTGGATATTTAAAGCAACAGCATTCTCCCAGATTCCAGGGACCTAAGAATAGGCTCCACTTGCCAGGGACTGCAAGGACATTCCAGACACGAACACTGGAAAGGTGCAATGCTCCCCTTGTTACTCTCATACCCCATGCCCTCTTGGTGCACAGAGGTGCGGCCATCCCTCACTCCCACACACCTTCTGGGCTGGCAGAAATTCCATCCCAGTCTGTGTGCTCCATTGGTGCCTGTGT
>NW_006929207.1:4661-6368 GCF_000298275.1 Orycteropus afer afer
AAACATATGGAAAATGAACAACACCCTCATTAAGAATGACTGAGTAATAGAAGAAAAGAAAATGAAATTTAAAAATGCCTTGAATCGAATGAGGATGAAAACAGAACATACCAATATCTTCAGGACCCAGCACAAGCAGTGATCAGAGGCCAATTTATAGCAATAAATGCACACATCAAAAAAGAAGAAAGAGCAAAATCAGCACTTTAATCCAACATCTCCAACAATTAGAAAAAGAACAGCAAGAAAAGCCAACAGTGACCAGAAGAAAGGAAATAATAAAGATTAGAGCAGAAACCAAGGAAACAGAAAATAGACAACAGAAAAAATCAGTAAGACTACAAGTTGCTTTTTGAAAAGATTAATAAAATTGACAAAGCACTGGCACAATTAACAAAGGAAAACAGGGAGAGGATATAAATAACATGAGTAAGAAATGAAATGGGTGATTTCACAACAGAACCAACTGAAATAAAAAAGGGTAATATCAGGATACTATGAAGAACTGTATTCCAAAAAATTTGAATATCTAGAAGAAATGGATAGATTTCTAGAAACACGCTATTTACCTAACCTAACACAGACTGAGGTAGAGAAGTTGAACAGATCCATAATAGTAAAAGAAGAAATCGAACAGGTTATGAAAAAATTACCAACTAAAAAAAGTCCTGGTCCAGACGGTTTCACCAGAGAATTCCACGAAATGTTCAGAGAACTGACACCAATCCTACTCAAAATATTCCAAAACATAGAAAAAGATGGAATCCTCTCAAATTCATTTTATGAAGCAAGCATAACCTTGCTACCAAAACCAGGCAAACATGTCACTAAAAAAGGAAAACTGCAGACCAATATCCTTCATGAATATACATGGAAAAACCTTCAACAAAATCCTAGCTCATATACTCCAACAACATATCAAGAAAATAATTCATTATGACCAAGTGGGATTCAGATCAGGCATGCAGGGATGGTTCAACATTAGAAAAACAATCAATGTCATCCACCACATAAATAAAACAAAGAAAAAGAAGCATGTGATCATATCAATTGATGAGGAAAAAAAAAAAACAGCATTTGATAAAATCCAACACCCATTCCTAATCAAAACTCTCAGCAAAAAAGGAGAAAAATGGACATTCCTCAACATAATAAAGGGCATATATGTAATACCAATAGCCAACATTTTTCTCAATGGAAAGAGACTGAAACCATGAAACCATTCCCCTTGTGAACAGGAACCAGACAAGGATGCCCACTATCACCACTTCTATTCAACATTGTATTGGAAGTCCTAGCTAAGGCAATAAGGCAAGAAAGGGAAATCAAAGGCATCCAAATTGAAGAAGTCAAACTATCCCTATTTGTTGATTATATGATCCTATACATAGAAAACCCAAGAGACTCAGTAAAAAATCTGCTGAAACTAATTGGGAGATTTAACATAGTAGCGGACTACAAGATCAACATCCAAAAATTAGTTTGATTCCTCTACACCAGCAAAGAGATCGCTGAAAAGGAAGTAAGAAAATCAATGCCATTTACAATAGCTACCAAGAAAATAAAATACTTGGGAATAAATCTTACCAGGGACATAAAAGACCTGTACAAAGAAAACTACAAAAGACTACTCTAAGAAACCATAAGAGATCTACATAAATGGAAGAACATCCCATGCTCATGGATAGGAAGATCGAACATTGTGAA
>NW_006929208.1:0-510 GCF_000298275.1 Orycteropus afer afer
CACATACAGTACTGCATTGTCAGTGAAGGCAAACATGGGTATACGGGTGGACAGATGTGTGGACAGGCTGAACTATTAGGTATGTTTATGAAGGGGGCAGTGTATCCAAGAACATGTAAAGGGTTGACAGACAATGATCCTATACATTTATGTGAATAATCAGAATTCCCAGGTGTATGGTAGAGCTGACAAGGGGCAAGGCTGTAGTCACTGCTTGTCACAGCCAGCTACCCAGAAGGACCGAGTAGGGAATCTGTGGGCTCGGGACCATAATCACAGGGGACATCAAGCTCAATTGGCATAACATACTATAGAAAACATTGTTCCACCTCCTACTTTGGCGAATAGCAACCGGGATCTTGAAAGCTAGCAAGCTGCCATCTGGATGCAACAATGGGTCTCTCCTCATCCAGAACAAAGAAGAATGAAGAAAACCAAAATTCATGGAAACAATTAGTCCTAGCGATTGGTACACCATCCAATCTGCAGCCTATACAACTATGAGACCAG
>NW_006929208.1:1410-2263 GCF_000298275.1 Orycteropus afer afer
ACAATAAAAAAGAAAGAAAGAAAGAAAAAAGAAATATAAAAAATAAAGAAACAAAAGAAAAATGATAAACCTTCACATCAAAAGAGAGGACTAGTAAATATTCAGCAAAAAACAATAGCAATAAAGGAAGTGATAACATGATTCATAAAAAAAATGAGCTCAGCATAGAAAATTATGTGGAACAAAGAAATCGACACTATGAAAGCGTACATAACAAAGATGACAGCAACAAATTCATATTTGCCAATAATTACATATCTGGCAAGGGACTCATCTCTTAACATTTATAGAAAACTCCAATGCCTCAACACCAACGTAATTAACAATCCAATTGAAAAATGGGCAGAAGACATGAACAGACACTTCACCAAGGACGATATTCAAGTGGCCAGCTGATACATGAAGAGATGCTCACAATCATTGGCTATCAGAGAGATGCAAATTAAAACAACGATATACCATCTCACCCCAGCACTGATGGCAATGTTCAACAAGACAGAGAATAACAAATGCTGGCGGGGATGTGGAGAGATTGGGACTGTCATAGACTGTTGGTGGGACTGTGAAGTGATATAACCATTGTGGAAAGCAATATGGTGATTCCTTAGAAAGCCTGAATTGGAGATACCATTTGACCCAGTAATTCCATTACTAGGTATATATCCTAGAGAGGTGAGAGCCGGACATGAAGAGATACATGCACATTCATGTTCATCACAGCACTATTTACAACAGCAAAAATATGGAAACAACTTACGTGCCCATCAGCGGATGAGTGGATGACCAAACTATGGTACATACACATAATGGAATGCTATGCAGCACTAAAGAATAATGTAGAGTCTGCAAAACA
>NW_006929208.1:2649-4087 GCF_000298275.1 Orycteropus afer afer
AAATTATATTTCAATAAAATGTATTAAAAATAAAAATAAGAAGTAGATTGCCCCATCTTCCTTCTGCAAAGCAACTGGTGGGTTTGAACTGCCAACCTTCTGGTTAGCAGTCAATTGCCTTAGGTACTGTACCACCAGAGCTCCTTAAGGCAGGAAAGGTGAGGTAAGTATTCCCATTTTCCAACAGGATGATCTGACCTGCCAGAGGCCACAGAGCTTACACATCTGGGGACTTCATCAGCATCATGTAGATGGAGAACAGGGCTTTAGGCTGAGGCAATTGTAATTTACAAAGGTTGGGAAAGACAGGAATGGGATCAGAGAGATCTAAACAGACAGACCAAGGGTGAAAAAGAAATCCAGTGAGAAGAGGAAAAGGAAGTATAGGTTGATCTAATTATCATCCTAGGCACAAGGCACTTGATTGCTAACCAGAAGTGATCCAAACACACAGCTACTCCAGGAAAGGAAGATTAAGGGGCAGTCTACTTCCATAAAGATTTACTGCCTCACTTTGAGTCAGAATTGACTCAATGGAGGTAAACTAACTAACTAGCTAACTAACTAAACTAACTAACTAAACCATGACTGATTGGAGTTGGACAGAGGGAAGAATTTCTCACTCATGAGGACAGGCGAGGGAGTTTTTTCTTTCATAAACCAATAAAATCTAGAAAGAAAAAAATCTGCCAGGGTTTACTCACAAGAAAAAAGCAACTGCTGAGACATGGATATGAAAATATAGATGTAGTTGTCTGAAGGTCTTCTTGTGCAAATATCATGCTACTGCACAGTTTACCTGGGACATAATTTAATAGGTGATGATGGACTAGAGAGTATCTCCCAAACTATTGAAAAAGATATCAATTCTGGGTTCTCTAAAAGGTTAGTAGGTTTTCAGTGAGTAAAGTTTTTCATTTAATAAAACCAGGAAATTGCATTTTATTATTATAAGTTTTTACCAAATTAATAATATTTCCTTACTATCAAGTTAACTAATGAGAACAATGAGATTGTTATAACAGAAATCATTTGAACTCAGCTTGCAGCTTACATCTGCCTCAAAGTATAGCTTATCTATTTTGCTTTAGTTGCCCAATGTTGAGAAAATATTTCTGATTTAATTACTAAGTAGATGCTTAAGAAAAAAAAAATACCCTACACTCTACAATCTCTAGCATTCTCCTCAATCAAACAGATGCTGAAAGAATATACTGGTGAACTTTCACATGAAAAATGCATCATACAGCACACATAAATGGGTTATTTTCACTATCACTACAGCTTTCAAAAGCATTAAAAAATTTGAATAGATGTTTACAGAATCTCTGAAGCAGCCACATTGACTTTGACAGTTTATAATTTACAAAGGTTATAATTTACAAAAGTTTGTAAAGTGCTGGCTTGGAGGCTCTCTGAGGTCTTCCAGCTCCTGTTA
>NW_006929208.1:4557-5140 GCF_000298275.1 Orycteropus afer afer
GCTAGTGGGTGCCCTGCCAGGTCTTCCTCCTGCTCTATGGCTGAAGTCTTAGCCCTAATAGTTCAGTAGCTTCTCTTACACAGAATATAAGATCCCCCTCAAACAAGGAATTCAGATACTTTGGAGACCAGCTAGCAAACCTCTAACAGCAATATGTGTGGAGGGCAAATCTGCACAATGCATGCCATGGCACGTTTATTCATGCTGAACCAGGGCATTATTTTCTAGCTATCTCCCAAAAATAAAAAACCCAACGCCATCCAGTAGATTTCAACTCACAGCAACCTTACAGGACAGAGTAGAACTGCCCCATAGGGTTTCCAAGGCTGTAAATCTTGATAGAAACAGATTGCCAAATCTTTCTCCAGTGGAATGGTAAGTGAGTTTTAACCACTGACCTGGTTAGCAGCCAAATGCTTCAACCACTGTGCCACCAGAGCTCCTAGCTGACTATCTTAGAGGAAAAAAAAATCACTAGTTACAAAAATGGCAAGGAGGCCACATGTTCTGACCTCCTCTAACCCTACAAGGGGAAGGCAGGATTACCAGCAGTAACCCAAGGCCTATTACTACAAGGCCAGAC
>NW_006929208.1:5353-5864 GCF_000298275.1 Orycteropus afer afer
GGAAGGGTGGTCAAACTAGCCAATCACAGCATCAGAACTCTAAGCGCGTGAGAAAGAGTGGGCACCTCCCAGAACATTGTATTGTGCCACTCCCAACAGAAATAACCCAGGTGGATAGCTTCAGCAATCAGGGGCTGCTCAGTCGCTCATAGAAAATCCCACCTTGGAGTTTACAAAGACTTATGGGTAGAAAAGCCACACTCAAGTAATTTACTACACCACACTAGTATATCCTATATCTAGAAGAACTAAAGGCTGAGATGATTAGGATAAAGGAGAAAAAAGTAAAAGTAGTGACCTCCATGTCCCTAGGACTATTCAGGCTCTGACCCAGTGACTCCCTTGAAGGCTACTACAGAGAGGATTCCTTCCCTGAGTGAGGCATTCTACTGAATGGCTCCCAAGGCTCCTTTACAACTCAAACTCTGCATCTAAAATTAAAAACCAGAGGCGGGGCAAGATGGCGGACTAGGCAGAAGGATTGCACAGACCCTCTTCAACAAAGAAAAGG
>NW_006929209.1:0-493 GCF_000298275.1 Orycteropus afer afer
TTATGTGGTATTTTGCAGACCCTACATTATTCTTTAGTGCTGCATAGCATTCCATTGTGTATATGTACCATAGTTTGGTCATCCACTCTTCCGCCGATGAGCATGTAGGTTGTTTCCTTTTTTTTGCTATTGTAAACAGTGCTGTGATGAACATGGGTGTGCATGTATCTGTTCTTACCTCTCTAGGATATATACCTCATAATGGAATTGCTGGGTCAAATGGCATCTCCAATTCCAGCTCTCTTAAGTAATCGCCATACTGCTTTCCACAGTAGTTGTATCCCTTCACAGTCCCACCAGCAGTGTATGAGAGTCCCAGTCTCTCCACATCCCTGCCAGCATTGGTCATTTTCTGTCCCATTGAACCTCACCATCAGTGCTGGGATGAGATGGTATTTCATTGTTGTTTCAATTTGCATCTCTCTGATGGCCAATGATCATGAGCATCTCTTCCTATATTAGCTGGCCACCTGAATATCCTCCTTGGTGAAGT
>NW_006929209.1:2145-4483 GCF_000298275.1 Orycteropus afer afer
GTCTGGCCTTGTAGGAATAGGCCTTGGGTTACTGCTGGTAATCCTGTTTTCCTCTTATAGGGTTAGAGGAGGTCAGAACATGTGGCCTCCTTGCCGTTTTTGCACTAGTCATGGGTCACTAGTGCAGTCATCCCTGCAGACCTTGGTGACCAGGACTGATCTTTAGGTCAATTCTCAGGTCCCAACACCACCTGGAAATATTCAGGCTGTTGGTCCCGTCAGAGTAGTTGATAATCCACAGCTCCAATGTTTCTGTACTCATGTTTTCATTCAGGTTTTTCCATTAGTTGGTGCCTAATCCACTTCTATATAGTTCCTGTCAAAGCTCAGGGCTCCAGGATTATCTTTTATATCTCTGACAATTGGTTTCTCTTTTCTTTTTTGAGGAGGGTCTGTGTTGCTTGTCTGCCTATTCCTCCATCTAACTGGAAGTGTCTCTTTATACTTTTGTAAATAAATAAATATATATATAACCTGAATTTAGCCAATTTTTTAGACTCATTGCCAGCTTACAGGAAATGAAATTATAAACAAAGCCAAAAGATGAGACAGGGAAAAAAAGTACAGATAATAAGCCTCTGTCTTAAAGTGTGATGCTGGGAAAAATGTGGAGTGGGAAAGGAGGCAATAGATTAATTTATCAAAGTAGACCAAAAAGACATAATTCATACTGCTACCAAGGACTGTAAAACTGTGCAACCACTGCAGAAAACAGTACAACACTTCCTTAAAAAACTGGAAATAGAAACTCCATATGATCCAGCAATCCCCCTACTAAGGATGTATCCTAGAGAAATAAGAGCCATGACACAAACAGATTAACGGACACTCATATTCCCACTAGCCACTCCTCAGAAGGAAGGCTGGCCAATCTACTTCTGTAGTGATACCACCTTGGAAACCCAAGGAAGGGTCACTGTGAATCAGGTCCGATTCTATAGCACATAAAAACAACAACAACAACATGTTTATTGCAGCATTATTCACAATAGCAAAAAGATGGAAACAATTAAGTCCCCATCAAGGGATGAATGGATTAACAAACTGTGGTACATAAACATAATGGACTACTACGCAACGCTAAAGAATAATGATGTATCTGCAAAACATGGATGAACCTAGAGGACATTACACTGAGTGAAATTAAGCACTCACAAAAGGATAAATATTGTGTGAGGTCACTACTATAAAAAGTCAAAAAATGGTTTACACGCAGAAAGAATTCTTTGAAGGTTACCAAAGGTGTGAGTGGAAGGGAGGGTAAATCATTAAGTAGAGGGTAACCAAAAAAGCAAACCCTCACCTTCAAGTTGATTCCAACTCATACTGACCCTACAGGACAGAGGAGAATTGCCCCACAGGATTTCCAAGACTGTAAATCTTTACAGAAGCAGACTGCCTCATCTTTCTCCCATGGAGCAGTTGGCAGATTCAAACCACTGACCTTTTGACTAGAGGGTAGACACATATTAACTTGGGTGAAGGAAAAGGCAATATACAGGGACAGAGAAAGAAGCACAAAATGATCAAAAGCAAAGGAAGACACTGGGGGGGAGCACAAGAATTAAAGGTAATAAAGATATAAATACTATTACACACACAATCTTTTATTAATAACAATCTAGGAGCTCTGTGCCTAAGGCATTTGACTGCTGACCAGAAGGCAGGTGGTTCAAACCCACCAGCTGCTCCTCGGAAGGAAGGTTGGGCAATCTACTTCCACAGTGATACCACCTCGGAAATCCAAGGAGTAGTCATTATGAGTTGGATCCGACTCGATGGCAGTGAGTTTTGTTTTTTTGGTATGACTGAATACACAGATAGACATGCAAGCAGAACAGGGGTACTGTGAATACATATAGGTTTGACAAAGGATATTTCTACATATGTATTTATATGTGTTACAAATATATTCACGAATATAACACAGCATACAGGAGGCAAAGTTACGAAAACTTCTTACCATAACCAAACACCTTCAGGGAATGAGTTGCTGTGCCTAGGAGCTCAGGACCATAGTCTCTGGGGACATCAAAGTAAAGTGGCATAGCACAGTCCACAAAGATAATATTCTATATCCTACTTTGGTAAGCAGTAACTAGGGTCTTAAAATTTTGTGAGTGGCTATCTAGAGAGCAACTACAGGTCTCTCCCCATTTGGAGCAAAGAAAAAGACACAAAGAAACAAATTACCCTGAGTTCCGGCAAGATGGCAAACTAGGCACAAGGACTGCACAGACGCTCTTCAACAAAGAAAAGGGAAACCAATTAACACAGACACAGAAGATAATCTTGGACCCCTGAGCCTTGAAGGGAAGGATACAAAAGTGGACTAAAC
>NW_006929210.1:0-673 GCF_000298275.1 Orycteropus afer afer
CAACTTGGCCTTATAGACATCTACAGAGCACTTCACCAACAGTAGCACAATATACATCCTTTTCTAGTGTACATGGAACATTTTCCATGATAGACCATATGTTAGGCCACGAAACAAGCCTTCATAAATTTAAAAACATTGAAATACTGCAAACCATCTTCTCAGATCATAATGCTATCAAACTAGAAATCAGCAATAGGAAGATCAACCGGAAAAGAGTAAACACATGGAAATTGAACAACACCCTCATTGAGAAAGACTGGGTAAAAGAAGAAATAAAAATTGAAATTCAAAAATTCCTTGAATCAAATGAGAATGATAACACAACATACCAAAATCTTTGGGAAACAGCAAAAGCAGTGATCAGAGGGCGATTTATAGCAATAAATGCACACAATAAAAAAAGAAGAAAGGGCCGAAATCAACACTTCAAACCAACATCTCCAGCAATTAGAAAAATAACAGCAAGAAAAGCCTACAGTCACCAGAAGAAAGGAAATAAAAAAAGATTAGAGCAGAAATCAATGAAACAGAAAACAGAAGGTCAATAGAAAAAAATCAACAAGACCAGAAGTAGGTTTTTGAAAAGATCAATAAAATTGATAAACCACTGGCAAATTCAACAAAGGAAAAGAGAGAGATAATACAAATAATACAAATAAGAAACTAAATG
>NW_006929210.1:3505-4703 GCF_000298275.1 Orycteropus afer afer
GACCTTCTAAAAATTAAAATTTTATGTGCTTCCAAAGACTTCTCCAAAAGAGTCAAAAGAGAACCTACAGATTGGGAAAAAATATTTAGTAATAACATATCTGACAAGGGACTTATCTCTAGAATTTATAGACAATCCAACAGCTCAATAACAAAAAGACAAACAATCCAGTTCAAAAATGGGCAGAAGACATGAATAGACACTTCACCAAGGAGGATATTCAAGCGGCCAACAAATCTTATGAAAATCATTAGCTATTAGAGATATGCAAATCAAAACAATGAGATACTATCTTGCTCCAGTACTAGTAGTAAAGTTCAACAAGACAGAAAATAACAAATGCTGGCAAGGGTGTGGAGAGATTGGGACTCTCATACACTGCTGGTGGGACTGTCAAATGGTACAACCATTATGGAAAGCAGTATGGTGATTCCTTCAAGAGTTGGAATTAGAAATACCATTTGACCCAGCCATCCATTACTAGGTATATCTCTTAAAGAAGTGAGAGCCATGACAAGGACAAATACATGCACACCCATGGTCATCGCAGCACTATTTACAATAGCCAAAAGATGGAAACAACCTAGATGTTCATCAACTGAGGAATGGATAACCAAACTATGGTACATACACACTATGGAATACTATGCAACCCTAAAGAATAATGTAGAATCTGCAAAACACCACATAACGTGGATGAACTTGGAGGACATTATGCCCAGTGAAATAAGTCAATCACAAAAGGACAAATACTGTATTAGTCTGTTATTGTAAAAGTCAAGGAAAGATTTATCTATGGAAGGAAAATTTTTTTGTTGGTTACCAGGGGTAGGAGAAGAGGGTAGGGAAGGGAATGCTGTTAGATAGATAGAGGTAAGTATTGATTTGGGTGAAAAGAAGGGCAATGTACCAAATGTGAGTGATCAATATGGTGGCATTGAGGAAGAGAAAGACATAGAGAGGGTCATGGGAAGTACAGACAACAAAGATGAACCCTTCTGCACATACAGTACTGCATTGTCAGTGAAGGCAAGCATGGGTATACGGGTGGATAGATGGGTGGACAAGCTTAATTAGTAGGTAGGTCTATGAAGTGGGATTGTACTCAAGAACATGTATAGGGTTGGCAGACAATGGTCCTATAAGTTTATGTGAATGATCAGAATTCCCAGGTGTATAGTAGAGCTGACAAAGGGCA
>NW_006929210.1:5518-6453 GCF_000298275.1 Orycteropus afer afer
GAGGTAACTATGGGGAGGAAGTGGGAGGGGAGCTGTTGCATTGTGGTAAACTGTGGTCAATGTCATGAAACAAAGTGTATGTGAACTGCTGTATGAAAAGTGAATTTGCTCTGTAAATATTCACCCAAATCACAATTTTAAAAAATAATTAAAAATTAATAAATAAGAAAAGAAATAGTTGAAGCAGTATTTTGACAGTGAACTTTCAGAAATGCAAGCTGGATTCAGAAGGGGACGTGAAGCAAGGGATATCATAGATGATTCAGGTGGATCATGGCTCAAAGCAAAAAATACCAGAAAGATGTTTACTTGTGCTTTATTGACTATGCAAAGGTATTCAATTGTGTGGATCATAACAAATTGTGGATAACATTGACAAGAATGAGAATTCCAGAACACTAAATTGTACCCATGAGGAACCTGTACATAGACCAGGAGGCTGTCATTTGAACAGAACAAGGGGCTACTACATGGTTTAAAATCAGGAAGAGAGTGCATCAGGGTTGTATCATTTCACCATATGTATTCAATTTGTATGTTGAGCAAATAATCCAAGAAGCTGGACTATATGAATAAGAACGTGGATTCAGGATTGAAGGAAGGGTCATTAAAAACCTGAGAAATGCAGATGACGCAACTTTGCTTGCTGAAAGTGAGGATGACTTGGAGCATTTACTGATGCAGATTAAAGACTACAGTAGTCTGCAGTATGTATTACACCTCAATATAAAGAAAACAAAAATCCTTACAACTGGACCAATAGGCAGCATCATGATGAATGGAGAAAAGACTGAAGTTGTCAAAGACTTCATATTACTTAGTTCTACCATCAACTCCAAAGGAAGCAGCAGTCAAGACATCAAAAGATGTATTGCATTGGGCAAATCTGTTGCAAAAGACCTCTTTCAAGTGCTGAAGAGCAAAGATGTCTCCTT
>NW_006929211.1:0-3591 GCF_000298275.1 Orycteropus afer afer
TTCACTGGAGAATTCTACCAAACATTCAGAGAAAAACTGACAACATTCCTGCTCAAACTATTCCAAAACATAGAAAAGGATGGAATCCTCCCTAATTCATTTTATGAAGCAAGCATAACCTTGATACCAAAACCAGGCAAAGACATCACTCAAAAGGAAAACTACAGACATTATCTCTCATGGATACAGATGCAAAAATCATCAACAAGAGAGTTCCGGTAAGATGGCAGACTAGGCAGAAAGACTGCACAGACCCTCTTCAACAAAGAAAAGGGAAACCAATAAACAAAGACACAGAAGATAACCCTGGACCCCTGAGCCTTGAAGAGAAAGATATAGAAGTGGACTAAACCCCAACCAGCAGAAGAATTTGCATGAAAATACAAAAAAAAGGAGACATACGGAGTTGTGGTCTGGCAGTGATCCTGAGCAATCCTGATGACACAGACAGTTTGGAGAGTGCTGAGTGGTGGTAGGACCTAAGAATTAATCTACAAATCAGTCCTGCTAGCCAGGGACTACACGGAGGACTGCTCTGGTGGCTGGGGAATAAACAGAGAAAGTGAAGAGAAAGGTGGGCTGAGCTGTGGACTTTTGCCTGTCCAGAGGGCACTGCATTTTGAAGGTTTAAAAAGCGCCTTGACTGTTTTGGATATTTAAAGAGACAGCACTCTCCCAGATTCCATGAGCTTAAGAACACATTCTCCTTGCCAGCAACCCCAAGGACACTCCAGACCTGCACAACTGAAAAGGTGAGACATTCCTCTTGTTACTCTTATATCCCACACCCAGTTGGTGAACAGAGAGAGGTGCAGCCATATCCCACTCCCACCCACCTTCTGGGTCCGCAGGAACTCCATCCCAGTCTGTGTACTCAGACGGAGCCTGGGTGCCCTGCCCTGTCCTCCACTGATTCTTAATTTTCCTTTTTTTCCTTTTTCACTTTCTTTTTTCTGATGTTTAGTTTGCTTGTATTTCTCTGTTTTACACCTACTCTTTTTATTAATACTTTTGTCCTTTTTATTATTATTCTTTAATCTTCCCCTCCAAGGTCCCAGTTTTCAGCTTTTTTTCTTTTCCCTGTTCCTGGTTGAAAACGTATATATATATTTTTTATTATTATTTAATTTCTCCCCCTTTTTTCTCATTGTTAACCCCATTCCTTGTTTTTCTTTTGCATTTTTCCCATTTTTTTCTTCATTATTATCCTTCTCCACCTTTTTTCTCTTAGTGCCATATCACCAGATATTCCAGGTTTTCTTTTTCTTTTCTTCTTCTTCTTCCCTTATTTCTTTTTTTGATTACTGTTCCTGTGTGATTATATGGTGTGTACTTTGTCCAAGTGCTTTTAGTTTTTTTGTCATTATTCATTTGTAATTTTTGTCTAACTGAGTGGGAGACAGCAACAGTCCCCATAAGATAATTACACCCACACCTCCTGCAACATCCACCTACTGAGCTAGAAAGAGGCACTACCGTTTTCTCCACCAATGAGCCAACGATTAAAAAAAAAAAAAAAAAGAGCATGAATCACCATTGGCTGCTCTTCACAAACAGTTAACAGAGATCTAAATACAACAACGCCACAATATCTCAGAGACAACAGAACATCACAGTACACATGAAGAAGCAGGATAGAGTGATAGAAACAAGGGAGCAGGATACAGACCCAGAACATACCTCTGAGAAAGAAGCAGCACTGGAAATCTCCAATGAGGAATTCAAAACCATTATAATTAGGTATCTTCAAAGGATTGAGAGACAGAACAAAGAAAACACAGAAAAAAAAACCCAAGAAGAATTTTGGAAGAAAATACAAGAACAAAATGACAAAATAAATAAAAAATGAGAAATGATCCTAAATCTACAGATAGAAATCCAGAAGATTAATACTAAATTGTCAGAAATAGATAACACATTGGAAGGGCAAAGGAGAAGAATTGATGTGTTGGAAGACAGAATTAATGAGATGGAAGAAAAATACCTGAATACTTCTTTGGAAAAGGATCAATCAGAAAAAAAATCAAAACAAAATGAATGAAGAAAGCCTAAGATTCACGTGGGATACCATCAAAAGGAATAACTTACATGTCATTGGAATTCCAGAACAGGAAGAGAAAAACAAAACCACTGAGAAAATTGTCCAAGATTTGCTGGAGGAGAACTTCTCTGAAATGATGAAAATGAGAATATATCCACTCAGGAAGTCCAACGAACCCCAAACAGGATAGACCCAAAAGAAAATCACCAAGATACATCATCATCAAACTCATCAAAACCAAAGACAAAGACAGAATCCTGAAAGCAGCATGGGAAAAACAATAAAGTTAACTAAAAAGGACAGCCAGTAAGAATAAGCTCTGATTTCTCAGCAGAAACCATGCAAGCGAGAAGGCAATGGGATGGTATATATAAAACCCTAAAAGAGAAAAATTTTCAACTAAGAATTATATTCCTGACAAAACTGTCCCTCAAATATGATGGTGAAATTAGGAGATTTCCAGATAAGCAGAAACTAAGGGAAATGGTTAAAACTAGACCAACCTTACAAGAGATGCTAAAGGGAGTCCTTTGAACAGAGAACCAAAAATAGCAAATAACAACAGACCATTAATAAACAAGATGACATAAACCAGAAACCACAGCTATGGACATATCCAAAATAAAATGAGCTTGCAAGATTGTAAACAGGGAACCAGACACATCAATTGGCAAGTGAGGGCAACTACAAACAAAAAGAGGGAAAAGACTGTGCAGTCACAGAACTTCTAAATGGTGAGGAAATTAAGAGAGTTGCAAGATAGGATGGACTGTTCTAAACTCAGAGATAAAATTATAAATCATAGGGTAACCTCAAAGAAAAATGATAAACCTTCACATCACAATATAAAAGAGGACAAGCACAAATATTCAGCAAATACTAAAACAACAGCAACAAAGAAAATGGTTAACAGGACTCATAATGAGCTCAACACAGAAAATAACATGGAACAAAGAAACCAGGGACACCATGAAAAACCACACAACAAAATGACAACAACCAATTGATACTTGATGATAATTACACTAAAATGTTAATGGAGTGAATGCACCACTCAAGAGACGGAGAGTTGCAGATTGGATAAGTAAACAAAACCCACTGATATGCTGCCTACAAGAGACACATCTTAGAGATAAAGACAAAAATAGACTAAAAATCAAAGGCTGGAAAAAGATCTATCAAGCAAATGGCAACTGTAAGAGAGCAGGAGTGGAAATATTAATATTTCTGATCAAATTGACTTTAAGATAGAAACCACCATACAAGACAAGGAAGGACAATGTACAATGATTAAAGGACCAACTGAATATGAAGATATAACCATAATAATTATCTATGAACCCAATGAAAGAGCCCCAAAATACATAAATCAGACGTTAAAAGAGTTGAAAAGCCAAACAGATAACTCCACAGTCATAGTGTGAGACTTTAATACAACACTTTCTTTGAAAGACAGAACAACTGGAAAGAAAGTCAACAAAGATGCAGAAGAGCTAAACAATACAATCCACCAACTTGGCCTTATAGACATCTACAGAGCACTTCACCCA
>NW_006929211.1:5648-6271 GCF_000298275.1 Orycteropus afer afer
AGATGCAAAAATCTTCAACAAAATCCTAGCCAATAGACTGCAACAACATATCAAAAAAATCATTCTTTATGACCAAGTGGCGTTCATATCAGGTATGCAGGGATGGTTCAACATTAGAAAAAAAAATCAACATCATCCACCACATAAATAAAACAAAGGAGAAGAACCACATGGTCATATCAATTGATGCAGAAAAGGCATTTGATAAAATCCAATGTCCATTCCTGATCAAAACTCTCAGCAAAATAGGAATAGAAGGGACATTCCTCAACATAATAAACGGCACTTAACGCAAAACCAACAGCCAACATTATTCTCAATGGAGAGAGACTGAAATCATTCCTCTGGAGAACAGGAACCAGACAAGGATGCCCGCTATCACCACTTCCATTCAACACTGTATTGGAAGTCCTAGTCAGAGCCATAAGGCAATTAAGGTAAATCAAAGGCATCCAAACTGGTAAGGAAGAAGTCAAACTATCCCTATTTGCTGATGATATGATCCTATACCTAGAAAACCCAAGAGATCCAGTCAAAAATCTACTGGAACTAATTGAGAGATTTAGCATCGTGGCAGGATATAAGATCAACATCCAAAAATCAGTTGGATTCCTCTACACCAG
>NW_006929212.1:0-509 GCF_000298275.1 Orycteropus afer afer
GTTGTCCTTCATCTATTTCTCAATCCATTGAAGGTACCTGAATAAAATTATTTTGAATTCCTTATCAGGGAGTTTCAATGCTGCTTCTTGGGATGTTTTCTGGGTCTGTATCCTGGTCCTTTGTTTTTACTACTTTATCTTGATTCTTTGCTTGGAATGGGATGGTCAGTTGTCTCTGAGACATTGTGATATTATTGTATTTATGTTTAATTTGTCAATGTATGTTGGTATGATCTCTGAAGATTTTTTTCCTTTACTTATTTATATATTCATATATGTGTGTGTGTATATATATATATATACATATATGAATAAATATATGTATATATCTATATTATCTATCTATCTATCTATCTATCTATCTATCTATCTATCTATCTGTGTAAGCAGGGTACTGTGCTCCTCTATTTGCTAGTTGTTAGCACTTAGGTGCTAACCACTTGTCTCCAGGTGGGTGTGATAGAGAATAAGAGCATATGCACAGATGTCTGTTAGCTGTTTGTAAAGAG
>NW_006929212.1:1495-5673 GCF_000298275.1 Orycteropus afer afer
AACCTCAAACCTTAAACAAAAATATCCCTTGAAGTCTTCTTAAAATCATCCCATAGTTTAGCTTATCTAATGAAGAACATATGCAGTGAATAGTGTGCTCTTTTAAGATTTATCTATAAGGGATAAAATCAACAAAAGCAACTTGAAAATTTAGACAGGAAATTTAGGAGTAAGTGAACTTATGTAAATGAAGGAGGAACAACTCAGGAAAGGAGTGTAAAAATGATTGTAACTCTTGAAGAATGTAATCAATGGCACTGAATCATACATGGAGAAATTGTTGAATTGTGTATGTTCTACTGTGTACATGCTCAACATAAATAACAAAGAACAAAATAAATTATAAATAAAGAAGGGACTGTCTATCAGGATAACATTCTGTAGCTACAGACAATACATAATCCAGTAAGTTCTTGTGTTTCTCCAAACAAAGAAATAAACAAAATAAGGGGTAAAAAAGTCAATCAACTGACCATTCTGTAGTTAACATTCTCACCCTAATATATTTTATTCAAAAATATTTAGCAATCGTGTGTGTATGTGTGTTCTTATATGTTATGCAGAGTTAGCATACATTTACCAGACAATTAAAAGAAAAGATAGAGGAAATAAAAAGTTCTAAATATAATTATTTTTCACTTCAACTCATTTTATTCCTTATCAAAGAGATGTAGGAAGAGAAAGGTATGTTTAAAAAAAACCATATGCAATCACCATGAATAAAGGAATACAGTGCTTCTCAAGAGATACCACTCCTTGAGAGAATTCAACCAAAAGTTATCCCATAAAGACTGTCTTAATGACTGAGACCATAGGGGCCAGACTAAGAGATCCCACTTCTAAAAGGTCATAAAAACAAAATTCCAAATGAAAGACATATCAATGTCAGTTCATGTGATCAATATTTGGTGTCCATAGTAAATAATACAATGCAAAGCCAAAAATACATATTTTACATGCTAATTAAATGGAAAAATGAAGATGTTGGTTTTAGGTGCTGTTGAGTTTTTCCAACAGAACAAATATTGCCAGGTCCTGTGTCATCCTCACAATTGCTATGTTTGAGCCTTTTTTTGTAGTCACTGTGTCAATCCATCTGGTTGGGGGTCTTCCTCTTTCACTGACCTACTTCACCAAGAATGATATTTTTCTCCAGGGACAGGTCTCCTGAGAACATGTCCAAAGTACATGAGACAAAGTCTTTCCATCTTTGCTCTCAAGGAGCATGCTGGCTGTACTTCTTCCAAGACAGACTTATACTGCCAGTCCACAGTATATTCAATATTCTTCACCAATGTCATAAATTGAAGGCACCTTTTGTTCTCTGGTCTTCTTTACTCATTATCCAGTTTTTGTATGGGTATGAGGTTATTGAAAATACTATTGTTTAGGTCAAGCCCACCTTAGTTATTAAAGTAATATTTTTGCATTTTAACACTTTAAATAGTTCTTTTGCAGCAGTTTTGCCCAATTCACTGTGTTGTTTGTTTTCATGACTGGTGCTTCCATGGGTGTTGACTAGGGATTGAAGTAAAATGGAATCCTTAACCACTTCAATGTTTTCTCCATTTATTATGGCATTGCTTATTGGTGAAGTTGTGAGATTTTTTTTTTCTTTGTGTTGAGACAAAATTTATAATCATAAGATAGTAATAAAGATTGAGAAAATGACAAATTTCTCTCTGTCATGTCTTTCTTTCTGATGTCCCTGGTTGGCTTCAGAAATGATCAGTGATACCTACTTTTTGTTGTTGCTTTCATATTCCATCTAGTTGCCTCCAACCCATAGTCACCCCCATGCACAACAGAATGAAACAGTGCCCAGTCCAGTGCCATACTCATAATCTTTGCTATGTTTGAGCCCATTATTTCAGCCACTGTGTCAATCCATCTCATTACAGTTCTTCTTCTTGTGTATGTTTTGACCCTCTACTCCACCAAGCATAACATCCTTCTCCAGGAACTTCTCTTCATGTTAAAAAACAACATGAGCAAAATACATGAAGTCTGGCCATTCTCACTTCTAAGGAGCATTCTGGCTGTACTTCTTCAAAGATAGATTTGTTGATTCTTCTGGAAGTCTATGGTATTTTCAGTATTCCCCACCAACACCACAATTCAAATGCATTAATTTTTCTTCAGCCATACTTCCTCATTATGCAGCTTTCACATGCATGTGGCGCTGTTGGGTCAGGCTCGTGTTAGTCCTCAAAGTGACATTTTTGGTCTTTAACACTTTAAAAAGTCTTTTGCAGCAGATTTACCCAGTGCAATACATTTGAATTCTTGACTGCTGCTTCCAAGGGCATTGATTGTGGATTCTAGTAAAATAAAATCCCTGACAACTTCAATCTTTGCTATATTTATCATGATGTTGTTTATTGGTCAAGTTTTGGAGAGTTTTGTTTTCTTTATTTTAAGGTGTAATCCATATTGCAAGCTCTAGTCTTTGATCTTCATCAGTGTCTCCAGTCTTTTTCTCTTTCAGCAAGCAAGATTATGTCATATGCATATCACAGGTTGTTAATGAGTCTTCCTCCAATCCTGATGTCATGTTCTTCTTCATATAGTCCAGTTTCTGATTATTTGCTCAGCATACAGACTGAGTATGTGTGGTGCAAGGATATAACTCTGATACCACCCCTTCCTGATTTTGAAACATGAAGTAACTCCTTGTTCTATTCAAAGACATAGAATATATTAGAATACATTCAAATAACTCTTGGTCAAAATACAGTTTTATTATGAGCACAATTAAGTGTTCTAGGATTCATATTCTTTGCAATATTATCCAGGATTTGTTATGATCCACACAGTGAAAAGCCTTTGCATAGTAAAACACAAGTAAACAACTTTCTGATATTCTTTGCTTTCAACCAAGATCCATCTGACATCAGCAAGGATATCTCTCATTCAATGCCCTCTTTTGAATCCAATATACTGCTGAACCATTTTTTTTTTTTTTAATAATCTTCAGCCAAATTTTATGTGTGTTTGATGTTAATTACATGGTTTGATAATTTCTTCATCCTATTGGATCACCTTTCTTTGGAATGGACACAAATATGGATCTCTTCCAGTCAGTTGGCCAGCCAGCTGTTGTACATATTTCTTGGCTTAAATGAGTGAGCACCTACCATGCTGTATCTGTTTGTTGAAACACCTCAGTGGGTATTCTGTAAACTCCTAGATCCTTATTTCTCACCAATTCCTTCAGTGCAGCGTGGACTTCTTCCTTCAAATCAATCTGTTCTTCATCATATGTTATACCCTGAAAATGTCTACTTTAAGCTCTTACTTTTCTTTTCTTTCTCTAAAGATAGAGTTCATTTTATCTGCCCCATTATAAAGATTTCTAATTAATTCCAGAGTCAAAATTCTAATCCAACCATTCAGACCCAAAATCAGATAAGTTTCTCCACTATTCTGTGTGTAATACTTACATATTTTCCAAAAGAGAAAAAATTATGAAAACCACAGCCATGCTCGTAAGCTATGTTTCCATTCTGTCAGAATTGTTTACAAATTCTCAGTTATGCAACACAACACAAAGACAAAATCACTTCAGTGGACTCATTTTTTTCTTACTTCTTAAATCAGTTGTCTGTCACTGGGTAGGTGCTATCTAGGCTACATTTAAGCAATTATTTACTAACTTGCTGGATTTAACTAAATTGTGGTCCATTGAAGTAGTATAAGAAGACCTGGTGGAGCAGTGGTTGAAGTGCACAGTTGCTAATCAGAAGATTAGCAGTCTGAACTCACGAGTTACTCTGTGGGAGAAAGATGTGGCAGTGTACTTCTTTTTGGAAAGATTTACAGCATTGGAAACTCTATGGGATAGTTGTTCTTTGTCCTATAGGTTCACTTCGAGTCTTCAGCAATGCATTTTTGTTCTGTTTTGTTATGAGGTAGTATGGGCTACATCTACCCACCTACCTAGAGGGAGAAGTGTACTATACCACATATCTCAGAAACCAAATTGGAGCCGAGTACACCGATGAAGGTAAAAAATGGCTTTAAAGTTACTGTGACAGACAATACTTCTCACAAAACTCATGAATTGTACTTGTGGAGAAACCTTCATGCTCTGAATCCAATTTTATATATTCATCCTTTGTTGTTGTTGTTTGTTGTTATGTGCCGTCAAGTCGGACCCGACTCATAGCGACCCCCCC
>NW_006929213.1:0-878 GCF_000298275.1 Orycteropus afer afer
GATGGGTGGGAGTGAGGAATTGCCCCAGCTCCATTCACCAAGAGGGTGTGGGGTATAAGAGTAACAAAAGAAATGTCACACCTTTACAGTCATTGGCATCCAGAATGTCCTTGTGGTTCCCAGCAAGTGGAGCCTGTTCTTAAGTCCCTGGAATCTGGGAGAACACTGTCGCTTTAAATACCCAAAATGATCAAGCCGCTTGTAAACATTCAGAATGGCTGTGCCCTCCGGACAGGCAAAAATCCACAGCTCAGCCTGCCTTCCTCTTTGCTGCTTCCCCTTTTATTCCCCAGTCACCACAGCAGTCCTCCATGCAGTCCCTGGCTAGCAGGACTGATTTTTAGGTTAATTCTTAAGTCCTACCACCACTCAGCAATATCCAAGCTGCTGTGCTGTCAGGATTGCTCCCAGACCTCAGCTCTGTATGTCTCCTTTTTTGGTGTTTTCATGAAAATTCTTCTACTAATTGGAGTTTAGTCCACTTCTATATCCTTCCCTTCAAAGCTCAGGGATCCAGGATTATCTTCTGTATCTGTGTTAATTGGTTCCCCTTTGTTCAAGACAGTCTGTGCAGTCTTTCTGGCTAGTCTGCCATCTTACTGGAACTCTCCAGTCCCATTGGTTCTTGATCACATGCCACCTCCTGAAATGGATGAACATTGACCAATTCTTTTTGGCACAGTGACTTTATGTATTTCTTCCATCTTCTTTTGATGCTTCCTGCATCATTTGATATTTTGGCCATAGAATCTTTCAATATTGCAACTCAGTTCTTTCAGCTTAAGAAATGCCAAGCATGTTCTTCCCTTTTGGTTTTCTAACTCCAGGTCTTTGCACATTTCATTATAATAATTGGCTTTGTCTTCTTGAGCTGCTCT
>NW_006929213.1:1923-3056 GCF_000298275.1 Orycteropus afer afer
TTTTTTCTCATGTTGAGTCATGCCACATCAGCAAATGGAGGTTCTGAAAGCTTTACTCTATCCATATCATTAAGGTCAGCTGCACTCTGAGTAGACAACTCCTCCCCAGTCGTATTTTGAATGCCTTCCAACCTGTGGGGCTCATCTTCTGGCACTATATCAGATAAAATTTCAGGGATATTCATAAAGTTTTCCAGGAATATATCAGAGAGTGTTTTGCTATTCATACGGTTTTCATTGGCCAATTCTTTGAGAAATGGGTGGCTTCTTCCTTCTTCCAAGTCTGTCCTGATCTGGAAGCTCTGCTGAAACCTGTCCACCATGGTTAAGCGTGCTGGCATTTGCAACACCAGAGGCATAGCCTCCAGCATCCTGTTGTTGTCATAGCAGCACCTAAGCCACCACAGGACAACAAACTGACAGACAATTTTGTTGCCCTTAGCTGTTCTAAACTGCTCCATTCACTTTCTGGCCTTCCTTAAAGTTGCTCCTAACCCTGCACCCAGTTCCCCTCCCTGGCCTCAAAACCAACACAAGAACCCCTGGTGCCTGGTTCTGCTTCCGGGCCACCCCTTAAAGCAGTTTCCAAGAGCCCTCAGTGCCCACCCAGCTCAAAGTATAGTTGACCTTAATGACAGGGATGGAGTAAAGCTTCAGGACCTTCATTTGCTAATGGGACATGACTCAAAATAAGAAGAAACAGCTGCAAACATCCATTAATAATAGGAAAATTGGGAGTTGTCAAAGATGAAACAGAATGCATAAAGATCAATATCCTAGATATTAGTGAGCTGAAATGGACTGGTATTGGCCATTTTGAATCAGACAATCATATTGTCTACTGTGCCAGGAATGGCAAATCGAAAAAGAATGACATTCCATTTATTGTCAAAGAGTACATTTCAAAATTTATGCTGAAGTACAGTGGTATAAGTGATAGGATAATATCCACATGCCTATAAGCAAGAGCAGTTACTACTACTATTATTCAAATTTATGCACCAACTACTAAAGCCAAAGGAGCTCTGGTGGTGTAGTGCCTAAGGCATTAGACTGCTAACCAGAAGGCTGGCAGTTCAAACCCACCAGCCACTCCTTGGAAGGAAGATTGGGCAATCTACTTCCATAGTGAT
>NW_006929213.1:4791-5537 GCF_000298275.1 Orycteropus afer afer
ACTTATTCAATCTGTATGCTGAGCAAATAATCCAAGAAGCTGGACTATATGAAGAAAAACATGACATCAGGATTGAAGGAAGACTCATTCACAACCTGCAATATGCAAATGACACAACCTTGCTTGCTGAAAGTGAAAAAGACAAAGCACTTATTGATGAAGATGAAAGACTACAGACTTCAGTATGGATTATGCTTCAACAAAAAGGAAAAAGAAAATCTTCTTAACTGGACCAATAAGCAGCACCATAATAAATGGGAAAAGATTGAAGTTGTCAAAGAATTCATTTTACTTGGATCCACAATCAACTCCCATGAAAGCAGCAGTCAAGAAATCAGATATGGTATTGCACTGAGCAAATCAGCTGCAAGGGACCTCATTAAAGGGTTAAGAGAAAAGATGTCACTTTGAAGACTAAGGTGTGCCTGACCCAAGCCATAGTATTTTCAATCACCTCATATACATGTGAAAGCTGAATAGTGAATAAGGAAGACCACAGAAGAATTGATGCCTTTGAACTGTGGTGTTGGTGAAGAATACTGAAAATACCACAGACTTCCAGAAGAATTAACAAATCTGTCCTGGAAAACGTGCAGCTAGAATGCTCCTTGGAGGCAAGAATGGCCAGACTTCGTCTCTCGTACTTTGGTCATGTTGTCCCAAGGAACCTGTCCCTGGAGAAGGATATCATGCTTGGTAAAGTAGAGGGTCAGTGGAAAAGGGGAAGTTCCTCAACAAGATGGATG
>NW_006929214.1:0-1491 GCF_000298275.1 Orycteropus afer afer
CAAACAAAAGATAGGCATATGAGTTGAATATTTACATTAGGTAGATACACTCCTTGGAGAGAACAATCATGGAAGAATAGAAGTACTGTGTATGCACAGGGAGATAGTTCAGACGGCAGAGGAGGGAAGGACACAGGGAAGAGGGAACTATGGGAAGGAAGTGGGAGGAGAGCTATACATTGTGGGCAATTGCAGTCAATGTCATGAGACAAAGTATATATGAGCTGCTGTATGGACGGGGAATTTATTCTGTAAACTTTCACCCAAATCACAATAATAATGATAATAATAGCTAATTTGCTGTGTAGACTTTCATCCAAGTTACAATTTTAAAAAAAGTAAAGGAAAAATGAATCTACTCCCCAAAAATCTTCAGATTTTCCTCAAGATGTCAGCCAAATACACTTCCCAACACACAAAAGGAAACTCTTGGGGTCAATCAAGGATCTATTCAAAAGTCTTACCAAGAAAAGTGCCAAGTGCTAACTAGGGTAGGAATTGTGCCTATTTCCAATAGCCACAAAAAATTACTACTTATTTTTAAATATTATGTATTCAGAAAGGTGTTGCCTTTGTTATCAGAACTAATGAGCACTAAAATTAAAATTCTTCTGTACTCCAGCCCACAAATCTTAAAGTAAAATTTAAAAAGATCATTAAATAAATAAATGAAACAGTGAACTATGATCACAATGAATCCAAAATATTTTTGTTTCTTTATTTTTATTTTGTGCCATCAATTTTGTTCTGACTAATACTGACCCTATGTACAACAGCAAGAAACAATCCCCATTCCTATGCCATCCTCACAAGCTTTTCTATGCCTGAGCCCATCGTTGGAGTCACTGTCTCAATCCATCTCATTAAAGGTCTTCCTCTTTTTCGCTGACCCTCTATTTTACCAAATATTATATCATTCTCCAAACATTCGTCCTTTCTGGCAACCTGTCCAAAATATGTGAGATGAAGTCTGGACATTACTGCTTCTAAGGAGCATTCCAGCTGTACCTCTTCCAAGAAAGAATTGTTTGTTCTTCTGGAAGCCCATGGTATTTTCAAATATAAAATAAGATACCAAAAAATGCCAATAAAATATCCTAAATATCATAAATAAATTATATTTACAGGAATAATAATATTCACATTTTGGAAGTAACACATAAGGTTGCCATTAGAAGAAGTTGTCTTGAGAGAACCTGGTTAAATGGTTTGATAAAAGGTAAAATACTTGTTACTCACATGCCATCAATTAACAGCATTCAATTATTTACCATAAAATGAAATACCATAAAATACCAGGAAAAACCAAAAGACACCATAAATAAAGCATATTTATGAAACAAACAAGCAAAAAAAAAAAAAAAAAACACTGCTACTCATATTGACCTAAGTTGGGTTTCCAAGGTGGTAAATCTTTATGGAAATAGATTGCCCTGTCTTCCTTCCATGGCTTCACTGGTAGGTTTGAACTGCCAACCTACTGGTTAGTAG
>NW_006929214.1:5126-5942 GCF_000298275.1 Orycteropus afer afer
AGTTGGTGGTCAACATCTACTCACACTCCTTCAATTGAATTCAATTGAATGAATACTAAACAGAGAGCTGTACTCACATTACTACTCACTATCACAACCACCAGAATAGAGATGATAAACACATAATGATTTCCAAACTACTGAATAGATTAGTACTTCAGTTTTCCCACTTGTATATATGAAATAAACAAATAAAGCAAAAAGACTAGGGAAGCACATCAATGAACAATTATCAAATAAATACAGTAACACCACACTGTCTCTGCGACTACAGACAACCTCAGTTGGCACATAACAAAAACAAGACAAGTTAGCTCAAACAAGTGGCCAAAATATAGAAGCAGAAAACCTTCCTAAAGAAGAAATGATATTGGAAATATTAGACAAGTATTTCAAAAGAATTGTATTTAGGACCCTTTAAGAGATTAAAGAAGAGAGGAAGGGAAATACAGACAGTCAAGGAAAAAACAGACTAGGAGTATTTAAGAAAACAATGCAAGAAAAAAAAATGACAAAATAAACATAAAATTACAAATGATACAAAAGCAACAAGTAGAAATTCAAGTGAGTAGTACTAAAACTTCAGAAATAGATAAAACATTATCATGGCAGAAAAAAGTAGAACTGAATCGATAGAAGAGAGAATTACTGATACTGAAAATAATTCTCTTACTAGTAATCTGAAAAAGAAATAAAAAAATTAAAAATATGAAGAGAGTGTAAGAATTTTGTAAGACATAATTAAAAGGGGTAACTTACATATAATTGGAATTCCTGAACTAGAAGAAACAGCAAGCACAGAAAAAATTGTCAAAC
>NW_006929215.1:0-846 GCF_000298275.1 Orycteropus afer afer
GCATACAAAAATCAGCTGGATTTTTACAAATCTACACCAGCAAATCTACACCTCTTTGCTCTACACCAGCAAAGAGGTCTCTGGAAAGGAAATAAATACCATTTACAATAGCTACCAAAAAAATAAAGGTATTTGGGAATACATCTTAGCAGGAACACAAAAGACCTATACAAAGAAAACTACAAAACACTACTTCAAGAGACTATGAGAGATTTAAAAAAATGGAAGAACATATCACGTTCATGGATAGGAAGACTGAACATTGTGAAAATGTCAATACTACCCAAAGCAATCTATACATTCAATGCAATCCTGATCCATATTCCATCAACATTCTTTAAAGACATGGAAAAACCAATCACTAATTTTATATGGAAAGGCAAGAGACCTTGGATGAGCAAAACACTACTGAAGAAGAACAACAAAGTAGGTCTCACACTTCCAGATCTCAAAACCTACTGTGTTGTGTTGTTATGTGCCATCAAGTCGAACCCGACTCATAGTGACCCCTCCTTGGGTTTCCAAGGCAGTATCACTATGGAAATAGATTGCCCAATCTTCCTTCCGAGGAGTGGCTGGTGGTTTGAACCACCAGCCTTCTGGTTAGCAGTCAAGTGTCTTAGGCACTACACTATAGTGCCTATAGAGCTCCTATCGTCATCAAACTCATCAAAACCAAAGACAAAGAAAGAATCCTGAAAGCAGCAAGGGAAAAACAGAAGTTATTTACAAACAACAGTCAGTAAGAATGAGCTCTGATTTCTCAGCAGAAACCATGCAAGCAAGAAGGCAATGGGATGGTATATATGAAACCCTGAAAGAGAAAAATTTTCAACCAAGAATTAT
>NW_006929215.1:2691-3357 GCF_000298275.1 Orycteropus afer afer
AGGACCATAGTACTGGGGGACAGCAGACTCAATTGGCACAACAAAATACATAAAAGCCTTGCTCTGTATCATATATTGGTGTGTAGTGAATGGGGTCTTAAAAGCTTTCAAGTGGCCATCTAAGATGCAGTTAATGGTCTCCTAGTGTCGGAAGTGAAGAAGAAAGCAGAAAAAAACAAAACAAAACAGGGCATTTGGAAGCAATCAGCCATAGGACATGATGGCCCTCAAGACCAGAAGAACTAGATGGTGCCCAGCTACCAATGCCAATCACTCAGAAAAGGATTAAATCTGGAGATCCTGGATAGAGTAGGAGGGAAAACATGGAACAAAATCCAAAAACTCAATAATGACCAGAATTACTAGTCAGATGAAATCTGGTGAGACCCCCAATACTATGGCCCTGGAATACATTCTGCACTGGGAATAAAATGCACCACCAGGGGCTAGCTCTTAGTCCAACAGTTAATAAGATGTACACGCAGACCACTCAACCCAGGATGAGGCACCCACATACATACTCTATGGTAATACATCCCTTAGAGCAATAGCCAACCGGAGGACCAACATTCGAATTGAGGAAATGCAGGACAAAGAGGAGTGCATAAATATGAGGGGCACAAGGGGAGGGTTACTGGGTAGGGAGGAGAGGAGACTGGGTTAGGG
>NW_006929215.1:4791-5381 GCF_000298275.1 Orycteropus afer afer
ATTGAACATTGTGAAAATGTCAGTTCTACCCAAAGCAATCTATACATTCAATGCAATCTCAATCCAGATCCCATCAACATTTTTTAAGGATATGGGAAACTAATCACTAAATTTATATGGAAGGGAAAGAGACCTCAGATAAGCAAAGCACTATTGAAGAAGAAGAACAAAGTAGGAGGTCTCATAATGCCAGATCTCAAAACCTACTATACAGCCACAGTAGTCAAAACTGCCTGGTATTGGTACAATGACAGACACAAAGAACAATGGAATAGAATTGAGAACCCAGAAATAGATCCATTGACTTAAGGTCAGCTGATCTTTGACAAAGGGCCAAAATCCATTAAATGGGGAAGAGAATGTTTGTTTAATAAATGGTGCCGGCAAAACTGGATATTCATTTGCAGAAAAATGAAACAAGATCTCTACCTCACACCATACACAAAAACGAACTCCAGTTAACATGGATGAACTTGGAGGACATAATGCTGAGTCAAATAAGTCAATCACAGAAGGACAAATATTGTATTAGTCCGTTATTGTAAAAGTCAAGGAACGGTTTATATATGGAAGGAAATTTTCTTTGTTGG
>NW_006929216.1:0-5291 GCF_000298275.1 Orycteropus afer afer
AAAAAAAAAAAACCTAGACCATGAGAGCCAAAATATGACCTTGATTATGTCCCTCCTGAACTTAGAGACCATTTAAAGAATAGATTTGATGCATTGAACACCAATGATCAAAAACAGAGGAATTATGGGATGACATCAAGAATACCATCCACGAAGAAAGCCAAAGGTCACTAAAAATATGAGAAAGGAAGAACAGACCAAAATGGATGTCAGAAAAGACTCTGAAACTTGCCCTTGAACAGAGAGTAGCTAAAGCAAAGGGAAGAAATCACAAGATAAAAGAACTAAACATAAGAGAAGACAAAGTCAACTAATATAATGAAATATGCAAAGACATGGAGTTGGAAAACCAAGAAGGAAGAACACACTTGGAATTTCTCAAGCTGAAAGGACTGAAGAGGAAATTTAAGCTTCAGGTTGCAATATTGAAAGATTCTATGGGCAATATATTGAATGATGCAGGAAGCATCAAAAGAAGATGGAAAGAATACACAGAGTCACTGTACCAAAACTAATTGGTCAATGTTCATCCATTTCAGGAGATGGCATGTGATCAGGATCCAATGGTACTGAAGGAAGAAGTCAAAGCTGCACTGAGGGAAATGGTGAAAAACAAGGTTCCAGGAATTGATGGGATACCCATTGAGATGTTTCAACAAATGGATGCTGCACTAGAGGCACTCATTCAGTTATGCCAAGATATTTGGAAGACAACTACCTCCCAACTGACTGGAAAAGATCTATATTTGTACCCATTCCAAAGAAAGGTGATCCTGCAGAATGTGGAAATTATCAAACAATATCATTAATATCACATGCAAGTAAAATCTTACTGAAGATAATTCAAAAATGGTTACAGCAGTATATTGACAGAGAACTTCCAGAAATGCAAGCTGGATTCAGAAGAGGATGTGGAACAAGGGATATCATTGCTGATGTCAGTGGATATTGGCTTAAAGCAAAGAAAACCAGAAAGATGTTTATTTGTGTTTTATTGACTATACAAAAGCATTCAATTGTGTGGATCATAACAAATTATGGATAACTTTGAGAAGAATGGGAATTCCATAACACTTAATTGTGGTCATGAGCAACTTGTACATAGACCACGAGGCTGTCATTTGAACAGAACAGGGGGATACTGAATGGTTTAAAATCAAGAAGAGAGTGTGTCATGGTTGTATCTTTTCACCATACTTATTCAATCTTCATGCTGAACAAATAATCCAAGAAGCTGGACTATATGAAGAAGAACGTGGCATCAGGATTGGAGTAAGACTCATAACAACCTCTGTTATGCAGATGACACAACTTTGCTCGCTGAAAGTGAGAATGACTTGAAACACTTATTGATGAAGTTTGAAGACTACAGTCTGCAGTATGGATTACACTTCAATATAAAGAAAACAAAAATCCTCACAACAGGATCAATAAGCAGCATCATGATAAATGGAGAAAAGATTGAGGTTGTCAAAGACTTCATATTACTTGATTCTACAATAAACACCAATGGGAGCAGTAGTCAAGATATCAGATGTCATATAGCCTTGGGCAAATCTACTGCAAAGGACCTCTCTCAAGTGCTGAAGAGCAAAAATGTTTCCTTGAAGACTAACGTGTGCTTGACACAAGCATGGTATTTTCAATCACCTCATATGCATGTGAGAGCTGGACAATGAAAAAGAAAGACAGAAGAAGAGTGTATGCTTTTGAGTTGTGGTGTTGATGAAGAATTCTGAAAGTACCATAGACTGCTAAAAGAACTAATGAATCTGTCCTTGAAGTGGTACAGCCAGCATGCTCCTTGGAAGCGAGAATGACCAGACTTCATCTCACTTACTTTGGTCATGTTGTAAGAAGGGACCATTCCCTGGAGAAGGATCTCGTGCTTGACAAAGTGGAGGGGCCACGAAAAAGAAGGCCCTCAATGAGATGGATTGACACAGTTCCTGCAATGATGGGGTCAAGTATAGCAAGGACCGTGGGGCTGGCACATGACTGGGCAGTGTTTTGTTCTGCTGTACATGAGGTCACTATGAGTCAGAGACAATTTGACAGCACCTAACAACAACAACATAGAGAAAGAAAGTGGCTTGCTTAGGCTGGGGGTAGTGGGAGGTAAGGGGATGATAGCCAAAGAGTGTAAGATTTCTTTCTGAGATGATGAGAATGTTCTATAATTAACTGTCATAATTGCACCATCTGTGAAAATACTAAAAACCATTGAATTTTATACTTTAAATGGGTGAATTAATTGTATGGTATCTTAATTATATCTCAATGTTGTTGTTAATTATTGTCAAGTCGGCTCCAACTCATAGTGACATTATGTATAAAAGAACAAAGTGTTGCCTCATCTTGTGCCTCCTCATGATTGTTGGTGTGTTTGAGTCCATTATTGCCTTATGTAACCAACGTATAACAATAGAGCATATCTTAATAAAGCTATTTGAAAAGAGACAGAGAATTCAAAGATTGCCTCCAAAATTCCTCAAAGGACAGAATAAGTCCAAGCTCACACCTTGGGGAAAGCAAGGAGGGGCAGGAACTGTGGGAACCAGAAAGCTCAAATGCCAGCCCAGCAATCACCATGGCTTGTCATAGTGGCATGAAAGATACAGTCCAGCATCATCTGACTGGAGCCCTAAATTTAACCTTGCTCTGGACTTTAGCACAGGAGTCCCTGTGTGGCACCAATGATTAAATGCTTGGCTGCTAACTGAAAGCTTAGCTGTTCAGCCTCACCTAGAGGTGCCTTTGAGAAAAGATCATAGCCTTTGAAAACCTTATAGAACAGATCTGTTCTTCATACATGGTGACTCCATGAGTCTGCATCCACTTTATGGAAACTGGTGGTAGTGGTTGTAGGTTTTGGCAGACAATTAGAAAGTGTAAGTCAATCAAATCAACTTGGTGCTACCAACTGGGATTTATTTTGAGAAATGATTATGACTTTTAAAAAGCATTCAGACCCTGCTATTTTCTTTCTCACACTGTCCTTTTGCATGACTCCCCACCAAAGCAAAAACCAAACTTACTGCCGTCAAGTCAGATCCCACTCATAATGACCCCTCCTTGGGTTTCCAAGGCGGTATCAGTACAGAAGTAGACTGCCCAATTTTCCTTCTGAGGGGTGACTGGTGGGTTTGAACCACCAGCCTTCTGGTTAGCAGTCAAATGTCTTAAGCATTATGCCACCAGAGCTCCTCCATGATTCCCCAGTGGTCCTCAATATTGTGGTTTCTTAAAATGAATAAAGAGTACGCATGATTGGGAAGACCTACCAGAAGGCTGCCATTTTGAAGGCCTGCTTTGAGATCTGTGGTTCCAGGCATCTGCTATTTTGTGTTTGTTTTTGGAACTTCTTAAGACAAATCTCAAAGAAGAGAAAACTCCTGTCTAAAACTAACTCCTTTCAGAATCCAAGAAATGACTCATAGAGGCTGTTCTGGCATTTATACACCCTGTTGAGTTTATATGACTAGACTCATAAATTATATTTTTGAGATGTAGGCTTTACATCACAAAGATTCTTCCTGAACAACAACAAAAAAATTAAAACCTTGAGGGAATATGACACTGATATTTACATATTTAGTGTTATCTGAATATGTGCTATTTGCCCACTTGCTTGTCTCTTTCATCATCTATTTTTCCACAGGTTAAAGAAGTTGGGCAAATTCTTCAGTAAATTTGCTTAAAATAGTCTTTAGACTAAATCTTGTCCATGTACAAACTGTATTATAGAAAGTAATACTTTCTGTGGAAGTAGATTTTGAGCAATACCTGTGGCCTCAGACTTTCTCCCCTGTTTGTTTTTGATCTTACCAAGACCTCTACTACAAAAATAACCAAGTATTTATTCTTTAAATCTACCTTATGGCAAGACCCAAGTTCTACTTCACCATAAAACTGGCCTAGTTCCAACTGAAGTAGGTTTTCTTTTCTTTTCTTTCTTTCTTTTTTTACTGGCATACAGTGAACAGTCTTGGCAGAGGAGAGGTCCTACTTTCATTCTTGGGAAAAAGTTTCACATGTAGAAATTTGATGGCTCCTGAGATTGGGTTTAAGTCATTGTAGTCAGTACATAAACTAACACACAATTCCTCTGTTCTTGAGGAATCAACAGTCAGTGATGGAGTGTTCAAAGTCAAGTACCATGTGGCTCCCCATTTGGCCATAAAAATTAACCCTAATCTAAAGACATCTCTGTCTTAGGAGCTCTGGTAGCATAGTGCCTAAGGCACTTGACTGCTCACCAGAAGGCTGGTGGTTCAAACCCACCAGCCCCTCCCCGGAAGGAAGGTTGGGCAATCCTACTTCCATAGTGATACTGCCTCGGAAACCCAAGGAGGGGTCGCTATGAGTTGGGGACGACTGACGGCAAACAACAACAACAAAAACAACAAAGACATTTCCAACTGTGTAGCAAGCTGAATTTTGAAGAAGGTTTCTCTTTGTTATAGAATTTTTGATTACTTCAAAGCAATGTTCCTTGTGATAAAAGAGTTAATGTGTGCCCATTCAAGAACAATGAAGTGCACTCACCCACCATAGGCCTTGAAAGGATTCTGTTGTTTAGTTTTCAATAAAAAAAGTGGTAAGAATAAAGATCTGTTGAGTACTTCTTTTTTTAAAGTACCCGACATGACTGCACCCAAAAAACAAACCCACTGCCATCGAGTCAATTCTGGCTCATAGCAACACCCATAGGGTTTCCATGGCTGTAAATCTTTATGGAAGTAGATTACCCCATCTTCCTCTCACAAAGCAGCTGATGGGTTTGAACCACTCACTTTTTGGTTAGCAGTCAAATGCCTTACCCACTGTGCCACCAGAGCTCCTTGACATAACTACAGATGTGATAAATGCTCACGTCATACGCATTTTCATGCTTTTCCTCCAAGGTGCCTCAAAAATTTCAGAAGCATACGTTAAAAAATATAGGCAGCTATACGTGTCACTCAATGTAACATTCCAAAAATGCTGTTGCTGTTGTTAGCTGCCACTGACTCATGGTGACCCCAGTCACAGTAGGACAAATTGCTGCCTGGTCTTGTGTCATTCCCATGATAGGTGATCCATAGGGTTTTTTCTTTTTTATTAATTGATTAATTTATTTTTTATTGTGATTTGGGTGAAAATTTACAGAGCAAATTCACTTTCCATACAGCAGTTCACATACACTTTGTCTCATGATATTGACCACAATTTACCACAATGCAACAGCTCCCCTCCCACTTCCTCCAGATAATAACCTCTTCCTTGTGTCCATCCCTCCATGCCCTCCT
>NW_006929217.1:0-3070 GCF_000298275.1 Orycteropus afer afer
TCCAAGATTATCTTCTGTGTCTGTGTTAATTGGTTTCCCTTTTCTTTGTTGAAGAGGGTCTGTGCAATCCTTCTGCCTAGTCCGCCATCTTATGCAAACAACCTCTGGTGCAATTCTTAGCAAGTGGAACCAATTGTCAAGTTCATGCCTTGCCCAGTTCTGGACACTACTTGCAAAAATTGAAAATGGCTCTGCTGTGTTGGGCCAGTTAATAATCCACTGCTCAGTATGTTTCCTTGTTCACAGTTTTTGTTTAATTTCTTCTAATTGGTACTTGTTCTACCTTATCCTTTACTTTGAAGCTCAGTGTTCCAGGATTATCATCTGTCTAGGTTTCATTTGGTTTCTTGGGTCTTTGTTGTAGATGGTCTGCTTAGCTTGCCTGCCTTGTTTGCTATCATGCTGTAAGTTCTGTTCTGCTATTTAAAAAAAAACAACAAAAACTTTGAGGTGACTACGTTTAAGTCCTACCTATTCTGTTATGGCTTCATACATATAACAAAAGAAAAACTGTTTTCACACAAGATTACATCCACACATGCAGAGACCAGAACTTCAGTACATATATTTTTTCTGGGAGGGTGGAATTCAATCCATAATAATCAGCAAGATAGGGGAAAACAAATGATATACATCTTGGTAGATTCATTAATTAAATAACTTACTTCTTTAGAATTTTTCTGGGGAGAACTAAGAATTAGAGAATAAATAACAGAAAAGAAAGGAGTCACTGAAAAATTTTAAGAAGCATAGTATAAACAGGAGGATGTGCAGAAGTAGTTATTAACCCAAGTAAAAATTGACTAAAAAATTTACTACCCTATTGGATTTTATAAATTATCTCCTAACCAGAAGGCTAGCAGTTCAAATTCACTGGCCACTCCTCAGAAGGACAACTGGGCAATCTACTTCTGTAGAGATATCTCTTCAGAAACCCAAGGAGGGGGTCAATGGGTCAGAATCGACTCAATGGCAGAGAGGTTTTTCTTTTCTTTCTTTCTTTTTTCTTTTTTTGAGTAAAAGAGATCTGTCTTGGTACTTCCATTCATTCAGTATCTGTTTACTCTTTTTTAAAAAGCAGCTATATTGAAGTAAAATTTACCTAAAAAATTGTCCATAAAAATACAATTTAAAGTGTTTTGACTTATGCAGTGGGACTGTGGATTTTACTTGTAAAATGATCATCATATTAAAGATACTGAATATATCCCAATAACCCTAAAAGTTTCTTATGTCCTTTTGTAACCCTCTGTAGCTGTGTTTTATTGATTGTGCAAAAATATTGTACTATGCAGATCATAACATATTATGGATAACATTGCAAGAATGAGAATTCCAGAACACTTAACTGTGCTCATGAGGAAACTATACATAGACCAAGATGATACACAACAAGGGGATAGAGCATGTTTTAGAGTCAGGAAATATGAGCATCAGGCTTTTATTCTTTCACCACACTTATTCAATATGTACACTAAGCAAAAAATCCAAAGCTGGAGTATATGAAGAAGATTGTAGCATCAGGATTGGAGGAAGAATCATTAACAACCTGTGATATGTGGATGACATAACCTTACTTGGTGAAAATAAAGAGGACTTGAAGCATTTACTGATGAAGATCAAAGAAAACAGCCTTCAGTATGGATTACACCTCAGCATAAAGACAACAAAAATCCTCACAACTGTACTAATAGGAAACATCAAGACAATTGGAAAAAAACACAGTTGTTAAAGATTTCATTATACTTGGATCCACAATTAGCACCCATGGAAGCAGCAGTCAAGAAATCAAATGACATATTGCATCGGGCAAATCTACTAATCTGCAGCAAAACACTTTAAAGGGTTAAAGAGCAAATTGGTCACTTTGAAGACGAAGGTGTGTCTGACCCCAGTCATGGTGTGTCTGCTCATCTCATATGTGTTTGAAATCTGGACAAAGAATAAGGAAGACCAAAGGACTGATGCATTTGAATTATGACCTTGTCAAAGAATACTAAGTACACCATGGACTTGCAGAAGAATGAACAAATTTGTCTTGGGAGATGTTCAGCCACAATGCTCCTGAAAAGTGATGGTGACAAGACTTTGTTTCTAATATTTTGGCCATGTTATTAGGAGGGACAATTCCTTGGAATATATCATTCTTGGAACATTAGAGGATGAGCAAAAAGGAGGAAGACCCTCAACAATGTGGAGAGACACAGTGGCTGTAACAATAGGCTCAAGCCTAGCAATGATGGTGAGGATGGCATAGGACCAGGCAGTTGTTTCCTTCTGTTGTACACAGGGTCACTATGAGGTGGAACCAACTCAACTGTATTTAGCAAGAAGAACATAATGTGCCCCAATTTTCTAAAGCAGATGGCTTGATAGAATGGCAGAAAGGCCTTTTGATGAATGAGTTATATTGCCAACCTGGTGGCAAATACTTTGTAGGGCTGGGCAAATCATCTTATAGAATCATTTATCTAAATTAAAACCTGTTGCAATGTAATATAAACAAACCCCCAAACTGAGGCACTTACCATGACTAAAATGGGTGCCCCAGATCTAAATTAATCTCCATATTCAATCAAACTGCAGCTTGGCCTACACTCTCTGCTTCTGCTACTCTGAAGAGACAATTCAGCTTCTTATAAAAGTTTAACATCTTGTAAACCAAAGTTAGCAAGGATCAAGATTTTAGCTTGTGTGAGAAATTGTTTGTTTTGTATCTATATCTGTATCTATCTATCTATCTTTATCTATCTATCTATCTATATTTGTCAAGAGCATTTGCTGGGCTTGAACCAAAAAGAATGTCTTGGTCAACATGTCCCAGGAAGTTAGGAAATAGAAATGATGCTATTAAGATGGATTGTTGGGAGCTCTGGTGGCGTGATGCCTAATGTATTTGACAGCTAACCACAAGGCTGATGGTTCAAACTCAACAGCCACTCCTCGGAAGGAAGGATGGGCAATCTACTTCCATAGTGATACAGCTTCGGAAACCCAAGGAGGGGTCGCTATGAGTTGGATCCAACTCAACGGCAGTAAGTTAGTTAAGTTCACGTCTAACAAAATGTAA
>NW_006929217.1:3352-5345 GCF_000298275.1 Orycteropus afer afer
AAGATAAGTTTTTTTGGTTTTAATTTCCAAATGGCTTTTGTTTAAGAATCTCAGAACCTTAAAGCCACTTAGAAACTCAGGACACAGGCCACATCAAAACACTGCCAGAAATGTTCTGCTGTCCTTCATTAGGATAATTATCCTGTTCTGTGTCAATAAAAGCTACAACTTTTTGTTTAAAATTTCTGAAACTAACTTTATGTTGCCTCTTGCATTCCATTTCATTTTTCACATTGTTCAATTTTCTTTATTTCATACTTTGTACACTGTATGTTTCAATTACTAATGGATATTTGCTGCTGTTTCTTATTTTGAGAGTTGTCATATCTGCAAAGGAACGTCCCAAAGTCTTTACTCCACCCATGTCATTAAAGTTGTGTCTAGTTTGAGGGAGCATCTCCTCTGCAGTCTTATTTTGTGCCTTCTAACCTGAGGGTCTCATCTTCTGGCACCGTATAGACAATTTTTCATGGCTATACACAAGATTTTCAGTTGCTAAATTATTAAAAAGCTAACTGCCTTTTCCTTCTTCCTGGTTTGTCTTAATCTGGAAGCTCTGCTGAAACCTGTACACCCTGGGTGACCCTGCTAGTATTTGAGATACCAGTGACATAGCTTCCAGTATCACAGAAAAATGCTAGGCATCATAATACAACACACTGACAGCTGAGTGGTGGGGTCTTCCCTGTAGATATATGGATATTTTCCTATCACTAACAACATTGTATTCCAGGATGGATCCTTAGGAGATTTTTTTTTTTTTCTTAATGATAAATGAGATGTCATTCTGCTTCTATTTTTCATTCCCTGCATAGTAGGCCATATGATTTTTTTTATTCAAAATGAACATTTTTGAAATGCTCCTCTTTAGCTAACTAACGCTAGGATATCTATCTTTATGAATTCTTCATTTTTGATGACTTTCAATTTTCCAGGTTCATATTTTTTTCTAAGATATATTATTTCTTTTATTCTATTAGGCTCAATGGTACCACATTTTAACTATCTAAATAACATGTGTCTTCAAAATTCTCAAAGACTTATACAACATGCCAAAATCCAAATAAAGGTTCTACTCAAACCAAATCTCCAAACTCAGCTATCATTCTATATTCCTGTTATCAATTAATGGCAGTACTATCTACCCACTCTTTCAAGAAGAAAACTTGAATTTCATACTTAGATTTAACTTATGTCAAAATCATTGTCAAACCCTATCGCTTTTATCTCTTGAATGTCTCTTGAAATACACAATTATCTCAAAGTCCAACTCATATCCTGTTGAAATACAAAAGAAACCTTTTAATAATTTCTGTATGTTTTCTAATATTTTCCCCTAGCTTTCTCTCCATTAGCACTGTTGTTGTTGTTGTTGTGTGTCATCGAGTCAGACCTGACTCATAGCAAACCCTCCTTGGGTTTCCGAGGCAGTATCACTACAGAAGTAGATTGCCCCATCTTCCTTCTGAGGAGTGGCTGGTGGGTTTGAACTGCCAGCCTTCTGGTTAGCAATCAAGTGCCTTAGGCACTACGCTACCAGAGCTCCTCCATTAGCACTAGTACCATTTTTATGAATGGTCTAACTGCTCAGGTCAACATTATTCCCAAACACTGTTGCTTCTCAGACTAAAACTCTTAAATGGCTTCCCATTGCTCTTAGAAGAAAAATAAAATGCTTAAACTTAAGTATTCCTTCTCACATTAAAAAACACCTTCAATAATCATTTATGCAAATATTTTCCCTATGTAGTTAATATACCATTCACACAATTGAAAGTTATTTGACAATGAGATACAATCAAAAGTTGTAGCTAAGACCTAGAATTTAATTTGAGACTTCTGTATGTATGTGATGCTGCTGAGAAAACAAGATGGAATGTGAGAGTTTATCCTTCTGTTTGTTTGTTTTAATTACTTTTTATAATGGTATATATAACAAAACATTTTTGCATGTACATTTTAGTGACTTTAAATACATTCCTTTTTTTTTTTT
>NW_006929218.1:0-5237 GCF_000298275.1 Orycteropus afer afer
AAGGCTCAGGGGTCCAAGATTGTCTTCTCTGTCTGTGTTAATTGGTTTCCCTTTTCTTTTTTGAAGAGGGTCTATGCAGTCCTTCTGCCTAGTCTGCCATCTTGCCGGAACTCCCTTCCAGATTTTAAACCATGTAGTATCCCCTTGTTCTGCTCCAATGATGGCCTTCTGGTATATATACAGACAATTAAGTGTTCTGGAACTCCCATTCTTTTCAATGTTATCCGTAGGTTGTTATTATCCATATAGTTGAATGCTTTTGCATAGTCAATAAAACACAAGTAAACATCTTTCTAGTATTATTTGCTTTCAGCCAAGATTCATCTGACATCAGTAATGATATCCCTTGTTCCACATCCTCTTCTGAATCCAGCTTGCATTTCTGGAAATTCCCTGTCAATATATTGGTGCAAGTGTTTTTGAATTATCTTCAGCAAAATGTTACTTGGGTGTGACATTAATGATATTGTTAGATAATTTCCACATTCTGTTGGATCACCTTTCTTTGGGATACATACAAATATAGATCTCTTCCAGTCGGTTGACCAGACAGCTCTCTTCCAAACTACTTGGCATAGATAAGTAAGTGCCTTCAGCACAGCATCTGTTTGTTGAAACATCTCAATGGGTATTCCAGTCAATTTTTGGAACCTTGTTTTTTTTGCCAATTCCTTCAGTGCAGCTTTGATTTTTTTCTTCAATACCGTTGGTCGTTGACCATCTGCCACCTCCTGAAATAGCTGAACATCAACAAATTCTTTTTTGTACAGTGACTGTATTCCTTCCATCTTCTTTTGATACTTCCTGCATCATTCAATATTTTGCCCATAGAATCTTTCAATATTGCAACTCTTGGCTTAAAGTTTTTCTTCAGTTCTTTCAGTTTGAGAAATGCTGAGTGTGTTCTTCCATTCTGGTTTTCTAACTTCAGCTTTCTTGCCCATTTCATTATGATAATTGACTTTGTCTTATCAAGCTGAAATCAACAGAAATCTGTTCAGCTCTCTTATCTTGCCATTTCTTCCATTTGCTTTAGCTACTCTCCATTTAAGAACAAGTTTCAGATCTCTTCTGACATCTATTTTGGTCTTTTCTTCCTTTCCTATCTTTTTAATGACCTTTTGCTTTCTTCATGTATGATGGTCTTGATGCCATCCCACAATTTGTCAGGTTTTCAGTCATTGGTGTTCAATGCATCAAATTTATTCTTCCGGTGGTCTCTAAATTCAGGTGAGATAAAATCAAGGTCATGATTTGGCTCTTGTGGACTTGTTTTAATTTTCTTCAGCTTCAACGTGAACTTGCATATGAGTAATTGTTGATTTAAACAGTCAACTCCTGGCTTTGTTTTGGCTGAAGATATTGAGATTCTCCATCTTCTCTTTCCACAGATATAGTCAATTTGATTTGTGTGTATTCCATTTGGCAAGGTCCGTGTGTATAGGCACTGTTTATGTTGTTGGAAAATAGGTATTTGCAACAAATAAGTCATTGGTCTTGCAAAATTCTATCATGTGATCTCAAGCATCATTTCTATCCCCAAGGTGACTGTTTTGGTTACTTCGTGCTGCTATAACAGAAAATGCCACAGGAATGGCTTTAACAAAAAGGAGTTTATTCTCTTACAATTTTGGTGGCTAGAAATTGGACTTCAAAATGCCAGGCTCTACAGTCTGGGTGAAAGCCCCTCACCCTTGGGCTTCAGGTCTGCCTTCTCCTCCTGGCCTACTGAAGCTGGAGGCTTTTCTTCTTTCAGGCAGCTGCTGGCTGCTGCGGCTGACAAATCCAAGGCTGACAAATAAAAAGGCACAGTCCCAGTATTAGCAAACAACACAGCAAGCCACTAATTTAAGTCCAGAAAAGGTCCCAGTTCAGCAGCATGGCAGGCTGCTAAACAACAACTTGTCTACATGCAGGGTTCAAGTTTGCCAAAAAGCTACATCAATTTTTCTCATTGTTTCTCCTTACATACTGGAAGCAGACCACACCCCAAAGGCAGCTACTCAGCTGCTCCAGTAGATTCCACCAGGGATTTATCAATCTAATCATGGGGAATAACTACATCCAGCTGCCCAGCCACTCAAAACCAAGCCCAACCAAGTTGACACAAAACCTAAACTACCACAATTCTACCCCTTGTCAATGTGGCACCTGTACAGATCTCCTTTACTGGGTGGCTCCAGTTCCCTAGTTCATCTAAGTAGCAACCTCACCCCCTTGGCCTGGTGGGCCCCGTTCCTCTAACTCTTGGGCATGGGAGCCCTGCCCTCGCACTATGGGCAGCAGTTATGGCCCCACTCCACTGGCCCATATGTATGAGCAGCCCCACACTCCAGAACCAAGTTGGGAAAGGTCTGATACTTTGAAATCTAGGAGGCTGTGGTGGTTCTACCCCCAAAGGCCATAGTCCCATCTTTTGAGGCTGAGGCAGCTCTGCTTCCAGTTTCCATGATCTCTCTACTTCTACTAGTTAATGCCCAAGGGCAACCCACTCCACCAGGAATCTTCCTTCCCAAAAGACACTCAGCTTTCTCACTCCATCGTCTGGTAAGACTGTTGCTGTCTCATGCCAGTCTCTCCACTCTGCTGCTGTAGTCTCTCATGCTGGGGTCTCTATGCCAGGGTCTCTCTGCTGGGGTCTTAGGTCAAGGATGCATTCCACTCCTTTTTCCACATTTTAGGTATCTGTCAGAGCAGCACTCCACTCTCTTGGTACCATATTCTGTTTTGGTTACCTTGTGCTGCTCTAAAAGAAAATACCATAAATGAGTGGCTTTAACAAACAGGTGTTTATTCTCTTACAGTTTTGGAGGCTTGAAATCCAAATTCAAAGTGTTAGGCTCTAGGGGCTGGGTGAAAGCCCCTCAATCTTGGGCTTCAGCTCTGCCTCTTGCTCCCAGCCACTGAAGCCAGAGACTTTCTTCACTAAAGCAGCTGCTGGCTGTGGAGGCTGATTAACCCAAGGCTGACAGGTAAAAAGGGACAGTTCCAATATTACCTAACCACATGGCAGGCCATTAATTCAAGTCCATTAAGAGTCCCAAGATCAACAGACAACATGGCAGGCTGCTGAATAACAACTCAGCTACATGCAGGATTCAAGCATGCCAAAATCTACAGAGACTTTTCTCAAAACTTCTCCTTATATACTAGAAGCAAACCACATCTCTAAGGCAGCTACTCAGCTGCTCCAGTAGATTGCACCAGGGAGTTACCAATCTCACCATGGGGAATAACTACATCCAGCTGCCCAGCCACTCAAAACCAGGCCCAGCCAAGTTGACACAAAATGTTAATTACCACAGCCATATTTTCCAACTATCAGTGATCATTGTTTCCAGCTTTCACATTCTAATCACTAGTTATAAATCAATGCATTGTGATTGCATGTTTGGTCAATTTCAGACTGCAGAATTTGGTAAAAATCTTCAATTTCCTTGCCTTTGGCTTTAGTGGTTGGTGCATAAATTTGAATAATAGTAGTATTAACTGGTCTTCCTTGTAGGCATACAGATATTATCCTATCACAGACATCATTGTACTTCAGGATAGATTTTGAAACATTCTTTGTGATGATGAATGTCATACCATTCCTCTTCATTTTTGTCATTTCTGGCATAGAAGATCATATGATTCTCAGATTCAAAATGGCCAAAACCAGTCCATTAAAGCTCACTAAAGCCTAGGATATTGATCTTTATGTGTTCCATTTCAGTTTTGACAACTTCCAATTTTCCTAGATTCATACTTCATACATTGTGTGTTGCAATTATTAATGGATGTTTGCAGCTGTTTCTTCCCATTTTGAATCATACTACATCAGCAAATGGTAGTTCTGAAAGCTTCACTCCATCTATGTCATTACAGTCCACTCTACTTCGAGGAGGCAGCTCTTTCCTAGCCATGTTTTGAGTGCCTTCCAATCTGAGGGGCTCATCTTCAGGTACTATATCATTATATCAGGGCTATTGAAAAGTTTTCCAATAATATATAAGACAGTGTTTCACTGCTTCTCATAAGGTTTTCACTGGCCAATTCATTGAGAAGTGGATGGCCCCTTCCTTCTTCCCAGTCTGTCTTAATCTGGAAGCTCCACTGAAACCTGTCCACTATGGGTGACCCTGCTGCTATTTGAAATCTGGGGGCATAGCCTCTAGCCTCATGGCAACATGCAAGCCATCACAGTACAACAAACTGACAGATGAGTGGTGGTATTCAGACTATAACTGTATCTAAATAGAGTGAACTTAGAAGATTGGAGTTCCTACAGTTATTACAGTGTTATTCCTACAGTTTCCACTCCATACAGGAGTTGTCTTGATAAATCAGACTTTGGTGCTTAGATTAATTCTAAACTTGAGCTAAAATTGAGAAGAAGTTTTGGGTCTCTAAGGGTTCAAAACTCTTCTTTATGTTTAGGGTATGTACATTTAGAGAATTAAGATAATATATATGACAATGGCTTGAGTTTCCCTATGGGGGGGAATTATTATTAAATAAAATTTAACTATACTATTTTCAAAGTTATATAGGCTTTCATTTAAGTATCTGAATATAAACACAGCTCAGTAACTGTCTGTAAAACTTTTTGAAGTAAAAGGCTAATTTTCTGGTAGTATTCTGAGTAGGTGAAATGGGAGGCATCCTGTAAATATTTAGTAGCAAAGAGCTGGATTGATTTAGCTTCTCTGTTGCTCGAACTAGTGAAAAATATTCAGTTTATGAATCTTATGTATCTCCCTTCACTTTCCTCCTATTGCCAACCTAGCTCAGACAAGACCCTTACTAAATGTTCAATTGCTCACTTTTAAACCTTTTAAATTTTGTCTCTAGCTGATGTTTTGGTTACCTAATGCCACTCTAACAGAAATATCACAAATGAGAAGGCTTTAACAAACAGGAGTTTATTCTCTAACAGTGTGGTGGCTTTAAGTCTGAGTTCAAAGTGCCAGGCTTCAGTGGCTGGGTGGAAGCTCCTCTACCTGGGGCTTCAGCTCTGCCGCTTGCTCCCAGCCCACTAAAGCTGGGGGCTTTTCTTCACTTAAACAGTTGCTGGCTGGTGAGACTGACAAACCCAAGGTTGACAAGTAAATAGTCACAGTCCCAATGTTATAAAACTACATGGCAAGCCATTGATTCTAGTCTATTTAAAGTCCCAAGCTCACCAGAGCATAGCAGGCTGCTGAACGACTCAGTTACATGCAGGGTTCAAGCGTGCCATTGTTGTTGTTGTTATG
>NW_006929219.1:0-678 GCF_000298275.1 Orycteropus afer afer
ACTAAATAAAATAGATAAAAATATTCTAACAACACAAAGGAAGAAGATCTCACAATAATCACCATGATATTTTTGTGGAAAGTAAAAGGTTCAAGCCAGAAGAAAGGCCACACCTTGAATTTCTCTGCCACCTAGTGGCCATTATGAAAACTGCCCTATAATGTTCTGACACTTAAAACTAGTAGCGGAGTGCCTAAGGCATCTGACTGCTAACCAGAAGGCTGACGGTTCAAACCCACCAGCCACTCCTGAGAAGGAAGGTTGGGCAATGTACTTCCATAGTGATACTGCCTCAGAAACCCAAGGAGGGGTTGCTATGAGTCGGGTCTGACTCGATGGCACATAAAAACAACAACAGGTAAATAATAATGATGATGACAACATCAGTAACAATATGAACAGCAATAAAAATCTCCACCGACTGAGTGCCTAATATATGCCAAGAACTTTATATATCTTAGTTTAATTAATTTTCATACTAACCTTATGAGGCTGTCATTAATTCAAAGAGGAGAAAACTGGGCTTAAAATTGGTAAAGCCATTTTCCCAGGTTGTAATGGTAAATTATGGGATCCAGAGCCACCCCTAGGTCTGCATGTCCTCAGATCTAATTAATTCCAAATGTTCAATATGATAATTCATTATAACTTGACATTTATTAAACATCTACTCTGAGG
>NW_006929219.1:1388-2049 GCF_000298275.1 Orycteropus afer afer
AGAAAAAATCAAGCCTCAAATGGCAATATTGAAAGATTCTATGGGCAAAATATTGAATGATGCAGGAAATATTGAAAGACGATAGAAGGAATATACAGTCACTGTGCCAAAAAGAATTGGTCAATGTTCATGCATTTCAAGGGGTCCCATATGATCAAGAACCAGTGGTATTGAAGGAAAAAGTCAAAGCTGCACTGAAGAAATTGGCAAAGGACAAGGCCCCAAGAATTGACAGAATACCTATTGAGATGTTTCAACAAACGGATGTCATGCTGGAGGCACTCACTTGTCAATGCCAAGAAATTTTGAAGACAGCTATGTGGCCAACTGACTGGAAGATATCCATATTTGTACCCATTCCAAAGGTGATCTCACAGAATGTGAAAATTATTGAACAATATCATTAATATCACTCACAATTAAAATCTTGCTGAAAATAATTCAAAAATGGTTGCAGCAGTATATTGACAGAGAACTTCCAGAAATGCAAGCTGGATTCAGAAGAGGATATGGAATGAGAGATATTATTGCTGATGTCAAATGGATCTTGGCTAAAACAAAGAATACCAGAAAGATGTTTACTTGTGTTTTATTGACTGTACAAAAGCATTTGATTGTGTGGATCATAACAAATTATGGATAACATTGAGAAGAATGGAAA
>NW_006929219.1:3484-5004 GCF_000298275.1 Orycteropus afer afer
GACTCCTTAACATATGTACATTAACCCAGAGTGGAGACTAACTAGACATTTGGGGCAGTGAGGAAGACTAGGCAGGGGGTCTATTCTGGGCAGGGGTCCATAGGCCCACTCACTTCTGTTACAAGTTGCTGGCTCAACAAAGCCTGCTCCCCATGACAGAAAGAACTCATCACAGGCTCCTTGGTGAAATTATGTACTTCTGAATGCACACAGATAATTATCTACTTGACAAAGATGCTCTACAAAGAGAATTGTATAGCTAAAGTCTTCAGGGTCAGGAAAACTGAACATTCATTAGAAATAAAGATACAGCAATAGGCATGCTTTAAACTCTACTCTTTTCTGAAAAGCTTCTTCAAAATTAGAGGTAAAGCTAGCCAGGCATCTGCCTCCTCTCATGGCACCACGAAACTCCCTCCTTTGGGGAGATGTTTCTTTAAATACTGAACTCTAGTATTTAACTCAATGCTCTCTTTTTAAAATGAGGGGTGGAGCAGTAAACCAGGGAGAGAAAGGGCTTAATTGTTGTGGGGAGAAGGGAAAAGTAGGCAATTTTCTTGTTATTCATTTATTCATTCACAAGGGGGAATACATAAATATTTTATAATATGAATTCAAAAGGTAAAGTAAGTCTCCCTCCCACTTTTCACCTCTCGTCTCCAATTGCTATCCCCAACGGGAATCTTCCTTATCAGCTGACCTTTCCAGGGGCACATTTTACATATATAAACATACATTTGGCTGTATTGACACATATCCCTTGGGTTTAACATTCATCCGTTATGTTTCTTATCTATTTCATGTTAAGAAAGGTATCCTGTCTTCTGCACCTTTAATTTTCTTTTTTCCTTAGCATATATCTTAGCAATTATTCCATATCAGTGCATAAAGATTTGCCTCATTATTTCTCATGCCTGTGTCATATTCTTGTATGGCTAGATTAGGTTTTTTTCTTTTTTTTCCCCTCAAACATTTGCTGTTATGAATATTAAATATTAAATATTAAATGTGTGTGTGTCCCCACTTGTATAAGTGTCCATGTCCTTCCCCCTCATCTGGCTTACTTTATGTAAGCTTCTCTTTACCTTTGGTTTTCATAGTTTTATTCTATTGTATCTAGGGGTGGATTTCTTTTCATTTGTTCTGCTTAGGATTCATGGGCTTACTGATCTGTGGATTGACCCTTCAGAAGTTGTTGAAAATTATTAGCCATTTATCTCTCCATAGGTGGTCCCTACCTCATTTTCTCTTTTTCTTTCCTTTTGAAACTCCAATTAACTGTATGTTACACCTTCTCAAACTATCTTCCATGGCTCTTAACCTCTCCTTTATGGAGGCACATGGGGCTTTTGAGTTGTTGTGTAACAAACAGTTCCCCAGACCCAAGCAGAAGATCTAGATAAAGTTTAGAGCTACTTTACTCCTTTAAAAGGGAATGATAAAAAAGAAGAAGAAGAAGAAGAACTCCATGCATCAGCCAGGAAAATCAATAAAGAAGCTTCCCATCTGTCTAGGGCCAT
>NW_006929220.1:0-450 GCF_000298275.1 Orycteropus afer afer
TGAGTAGAAGTGGTGATAGAGGGCATCCTTGTCTGGTTCCTGTTCACAAGGGGAATGGTATCAGTCTCTCTCCATTGAAAATAATGTTGGCTGTTGGTTTTGCATATATGCCTTTTATTATGTTGAGGAATGTCCCTTCTATTCCTATTTTGCTGGGAGTTTTGATAAGGAATGGTGTTGGATTTTATCAAATGTCTTTTCTGCATCCATTGATATGATTGTATGGTTCTTTGTTTTATTTATGTGTTGGAGGATGTAAATTGTTTTTTCTAATGTTGAACCATCCTTGCATGACTGATATGAACCCCACTTGGTCATGATGTATTTTTTTTTTTTTTTGGATATATTGTTGCATTCTATTGGCTAGGATTTTGTTGAAGATTTTTGCATCTATATTCATGAAGGATATTGGTCTGTAGTTTTCCTTTAGAGTGATGTCTTTGCCTGGTT
>NW_006929220.1:1810-3744 GCF_000298275.1 Orycteropus afer afer
TGTAGATGTGTATAAGGTCAAGTTGGTGGATTGTATTGTTTAGCTCTTCTGCATCTTTGTTGAGTTTCTTTCCAGTTGTTCTATCTTTCATTGAAAGTGGTGTATTAAAGTCTCCTACTGTGACTGTGAAGCCATCTATTTGCCTTTTCAATTCTGTTAAAGTCTGATTTACGTGTTTTGGAGCTCTTTCGTTGGGTCCATAGATATTTATTATGGTTATATCTTCTTGTTCAGTTGATCCTTTAATCATTAAATAATGGCCTTCCTTGTGTCTTACAGTGGATTTTGTCTTAAAGTCAAATTGATCAGAAATTAATATTGCCATTTCTTCTCTTTTTTGGTTGCCATTTGCTTGATATATCTTTTTCCAACCTTTGATTTTTAGTCTATTTTTGTCTTTGTCTCTAGGGTGTGTCTCTGGTAGACAGCATATTGATGGATTATGTTTTCTTATCCAGTTTGCAACTCTCCGTCTCTTAAGTGGTGCATTTATTCCATTCACATTCAGTGTAATTATCGACAAGTATGAATTGGTTGCTGTCATTTTGTTTTGTGGTTTTTCATGGTGTTCCTGGTTTCTTTGTTCCATATAATTTTCTGTGCTGAGTTCATTATATATATGAATCATGTTATCATTTCCTTTGTTGGCATTGTTTTAGTATTTGCTGAATATTTGTGCTTGTCCTCTTTTTTATTGTGATGTGAAGGTTTATAATTTTTCTTTGAGGTTACCCTGTGATTTTTAATTTTCTCCCTGAGTTTAGAACAGTCCATTCTATCTTGCAACTCTCTTGACTTCTTCACCATTTAGAAGTTCTGTAACTACACTATTATTTCCCTCGTTTTCATTTGTTGTTATCTTTATTTGCCAATTGATGTCTCTGGTTCCCTGTTTACAATCTTGTAAGCTTATTTTATTTTGGATACTTCCATGACTGAGTTGGCTTCTGGGCTATGGCATCATGTGTATTAATGGTCTGTTGTTGTTTTTTATTGGTTCTCTGTTCAAAGGACTCTCTTTAGTATCTCTTGCAAGGTTGGTATGGTTTTAAAAAATTCCATTAATTTCTGCTTATCTGGAAATCTCCTCATTTCACCATCATATTTGAGGGATAATTTTAGTGGGTGTATAATTCTTGGTAGGAAGGTTTTCTTTTTCAGGGTTTTATATATACCATCCCATTGCCTTCTCACTTGCATGGTTTCTGCCAAGAGATTTGAGTTTAGTCTTATTGGTTGCCCTTTGTAGGTAACTTTTTGTTTTTCCCATGCTGCTTTCAGGAGTATTTCTTTGTCTTTGGTTTTGATGAGCTTGATGATGATATGTTTTGGTGATTTTCTTTTGAAGTCTATCTTGTTTGGGGTTTGTTGGATTCCTGAATGGATGTATTCTCATCTTTCATCATATCAGGGAAGTTCTCTTCCAACAAACCTTGGACAATTTTCTCAGTGGTTTTCTTTTCCTCCTCCTGTTCTGGAATTCCAATTACACGTAGGTTATTCCTTTTGATGGTATCCCACATGAACCTTAGGCTTTCTTCATTTTGTTTCAGTCTTTTTCTTCCGATTGATCCCTTTCCAAAGAAGTACTCATGTGTTTTTCTTCAATCTCATTAATTCTGTCTTCCATTGATTCAGTTCTACTCCTTTGCCCTTTCAATGTGTTATCTATTTCTGAAAATTTAGTATTAATCTTCGGGATTTCGATCTGTAGATTTTGTATCATTTCTGTTTTTTCATTTATTTTGTCATTTTGTTCTTGTATTTTCTTCTGAAATTGTTCTAGGGTTTTGTCTGTGTTTTCCTTAATTTTGTCAATGTTTCATTGATCTGCCTCTCAATCCTTTGAAGATATCTAAGTATAATTCTTTTGAATTCCATATCAGGGAGTTCCTGTGCTGCTTCTTCCTGATGGATGTGTTCTGGGTCTGTAT
>NW_006929220.1:4504-5245 GCF_000298275.1 Orycteropus afer afer
TCTAACTATTTTAGGTAAGGTATTTCTCTACCATTTACTGATTGGTTGTTGCTAAGGAGAATGCTTGGGTATCGATGAGGTGGGGGTAGTCAGGATTCTTTGTGGTTTTTCCAGTAACTAAAGCACTACAGCGTGAAGTAAATGCTAAGGCATATTGCAAAATGGCTACATACTTAAAATGGTTACATACAGTGTGGTTATATAGAGACATGGTCTCACAAAACATTGTCTGACATAGTGGCAGAGGATGAGCCCATCATGTTGGAAGGCACTCAGAATTTGACTCGGGAAGGGCTTACTCCTCAGAGTAGAGATGACCTTAATGATATGGATACAGTAAAACTTTCGGGACTTCCATTGGCTGATGTAGCATAACTCAAAATGAGGAGAAACATATGCAAATATCCATTAATAATTGGAACATGGAATGTACAAAGTATGAATCTAGGAAAATTGGAACTTGTCAAAAATGAAATAGAATGCATAAGGATCAGTATATTAGGCATTAGTGAGCTGAAATGGACTGGTTTTGGCCATTTAGAATCAGAAAACCATATGATCTACTATGCTGGGAATGATAAACTGAAGAGGAATGGTGTGGCATTCATCCTCACAAAGACTGTTTCAAGATCTGTCCTGAAGTATAATGCTGCCAGTAATAGGATAATATTCATACACCTACAAGGAAGATCAGTTAATATTACTATTATTTAAATTTATGCACCAACCACCAAAGCCAAA
>NW_006929221.1:0-5287 GCF_000298275.1 Orycteropus afer afer
GTCCAAGATTATCTTCTGTGTCTGTATTAATTGGTTTCCCTTTTCTTTGTTGAAGAGGGTCTGTGCAATCCTTCTGCCTAGTCTGCCATCTTCCTGTGAATTTTTAATATGAGTGAAGCATCATCATCATTGCCCTATGTAACTTGTTTTATGTAAGCATTTGCACATCACCTCCATAAAGACACACTTATACACAAATATATACACTCTCTTTCTCATGTTCTCTGCATGCACATGGCATGGTCCATGACCATAATTTCAGACAAGGACTTTCACAAACAGAATTCTATCAAAGAATTACATCCATGAAAATAGAATCAGGATAGGGAAACCACAGTGAAATAGTTTTGAAAATATAAAAATAATCCACCATTGTCTGGAAGATTATTTACAAATTCTTAGTCCTCAACATGCTCTCTTTAAAGAATAAATAAACTTTGTTCTGAGCTCAGGGAAGAGATACACAGACTTTAATATATGAGCAAAACCTGAAAGACATCACCAATAACTATAGATTCCTTCAACTTTACAGTTCAAAGCAAAGCAATAAATAAACCATTTGTCAAATCTGGTATAGGTATGTTTATCAGATACACACTGAAAGGCACATAGTAGTCAAATCCTGAACAATGTTGAAATATATCTGAAATTCTGACATCATTATTATTTATTGTGACTTGTTGAGATATACTTATAATCGATCACCAAAAGCCTCATAGGGACTTTGTTAATAAATAAGCAACCAAGTCAGGAATTCTCAAGTAATATGTTTGCTTTCTCTGCTAAGTACTGGTTAAGGCATTCCACTGCTAACCAAAAGGCTGGCAGTTTAAATGCACAAGCTGCTCAACAGCAGAAAGATGAAGCATCCCACTTCTGTGAAAATTACAGCCTTGGAAACCCTATGGGCAGTCCTTTAGGGATGATATGACTTGAAATCAACTCAATGGCAATGGGTTGAGTTAAATATTACAAAAGTGTCAATACTACAAAATTATCAACATTTATACTCAGTTAAGTTATAAGTTTCAGAACTGCAAGGAAAATATATCTCCCTATACACAATTATACTTGTGAGAGACAACAAATACAGTTATATGTATAAATCAGAAACAATGAGAATTTTTTTTTCAAAACTATAATTACACTGTCTGAGTCTATTCACTAAATTATTATAACTAACATTTCAATTTAACAGAGATTTTAAAGGATTTTTTGTTTTTAACTGAAAGTACATAATAAAATTTTCAGGAAAGTATAAATAGAGAAGACGAAAAAAAAAAGAAGAAGAAGAAGAAAAATTCCAGCAACAACAACAATAATGAAAAGAATCAGGCCTTATAAGCTATCAAAATATACTTTTTTAAAAAAAGAAGATCGACTATTGTGAATATGTTGGTTACTTCTTCAGGTTATTTTTTTTACTTTATGCAATATAGTAAATTACATGGTATGGCTTTTCTAGCCATATTCTTTGTAACTCTCCCTTTGCTGTGAGCAACTGAGTAGCTGCTTCTTAAAGTCATCCACCTAAAACAGTATGAAGTAATCTTCTGGGAAGTTTGCTCTCTCTCAGGTGTATAGAAGTCTGATGTTGGGATTGGTTAGTTTGCTACTCTACCAGGCTTAAAATGAGCCCTCCTAGAGGCAGAGGAGAGAATCTCTCTGACTGCTGGCTGAGAGAGACACACTGCTGAAAGAGAGAGTTGCAAGAGATGCCCTGCTGAGGGAGAGATGTGCTACTGAGAGGGATTGCCAGCTGAGAGAGATAGCTGGCTGAGAGAGACTGAGCATGTTCCTGAATTGCAGTCTGTTGCTTCCCTAATAAATCACATAATCTGTGAGTTGTGTGTGGCCACTGCAGCAAATTGTCAAACCCAGCTGTGAGAGGAATGGTGTTTGTTAAGGTTAGTAAGAGGACTAGAGGGTGGTGGCATGTCTGGCCTCCTAAGAACAGGCCTTGGGATGCTGATGGTGATTCTGTCTTCCTCTCATGTAGTTAGAGGTCAGAAGATGCTCTCACCCTGCCCCTTTAGCACTTGATCATTTTGTCATTTCTATCACTTCTCCTTCCCCAAATGAGGCATCCATTCAATTTGGCTGTCACTGAACTTCCCCCAAGCCAATCAGTATTGTGTTATGGCATTGGGATTGGTATTTTTGTGGTGAGTTTTATGACAAGACATTTTGGAGTGTAAAGCTATTTGGCTATAGGTATAGAAGTGAGCCAGTAATGAAACCAATACAAAGAGAAGGTTAGAGTTAAGATAACTACTGAGAAATGGGGCTAGCTTCCAATCAAGCCATCTGCATGCATTATCTAGTTTATTGTTCAAACCATTCTAAATTGGATGTTCTGTAATATGCAAGAAAATACATTGACATGTCTGATATACAACATTGACATGCACAGATTAAAACAATATGGTCTAGGTATAAGATTAAAAAAAAAAAAATTAGTAAAACAGAACAGACAGTCCAAAAAATGTCTGGAAAGAAAATTTAAAATATAAACAGAAGTTAGAAGAAAATCATTTAAGAATAGTAAAACAAACAAGCAAAATAAAACAAAAATTCCAGGAGAGGTGTACTCTATTGTACTAACCTATTTCAGAATATCAGCAAAGGTAGAACACTTCCAAATTTATTTTGCAGTAATAGCATAATGTTGATTTCAAAATGAGAATGATAGCAAGAAAAAATTAACCATGGACACAGCTGGTAGATTGTACACTAAAAGACCTATAAATATAGGAATGGTTAAATTACTGTTAGAACTAAAACTCTATGCAACTATTAAAAAAAAAATCTGTGTTCATATGCACTGGAAAGGAAGAATCTATGATTTTTTTGTTGTTAATTTTCAAAATATGGTATAATAGGATCTCATGTTTGTAAAAATAAATAAGTAAAATACTTGAAGGTGCATATTTGAAACTTTGCAAGTGTATACATCAAATTGTTAACAGCTAATTCTTCTGGTATATGTTTGTAAGAAAAGGGAAAATTAACTTCTCATTTATTAAAAAATTTATTTCAACATTCTAAGTGATCACATTATTTTTGGATTTTAACATTTATTTTTAAATTTCAGTTTTTCTAATACCCTCTTTAATCATTTGTTCCAGATCTTCTAATTATGACAATAAATAAAAACATGCAATTTTAAAAAATGTATTAAGGAAACCAAATACATTTATTTCTATTGCATTTTTTGTAGTATGTTTATGTTTCTAGTAAAAACTCAAGTTTTAAATGTTGGCATATGAGAAATGTTGTCTATCAATTTCTGTATCAGCTAACTTGTAAACGTATATTCATTTTAATTTATTGCAGTCTTTCACAATTGAGATTTTAATCCTACAGCTAGGAGTCAGAATCAACTAAGCAACTAACAACAATAAGCTATTATATCACTTAATTTTGAAAATGGTGATACATCATTTATTGACTTGTTCTTTTTTGCCCTTGTATATAAGCGCCTGGCATATAACATATGTTAACTCCAAAATACTATAGGGTAAAGTGAAACTGAGAGTTTTACTCATAGTGTGCATCTTATAAGTCACTTAAATACTAAAATAAAATTGCAATATATGTAAAAGCTAATAGATAGCTAAGGTAAGATTTTTAAATTTTTAACGAATGTTGTAAAACAGTTATTATTCCTTCCATAAATACAGAGTAATCTACATGATATTCATTTGAAGAAAATAAAAATCTGTATAATTTTATCAGGATTTAATTGCTGCTAAAGTTAGCAGAAATCTGTAATAACATCTATCAGACTACTCCAATTAATTATATTCACCAATTTTATTCATAAATCACTTTTAAAGTAGACTAGGAACAGAAGGTAGTCAACACATACCAATAAATACAGATTCACTCTTATTCTCTAGGACTCTAGAGAACAGAATTTATATTTGTCCTACATTATTAGTTGCCCAATTGTGGAGGTATTACATGATTTCTCAACCTCTCAGTTTTTTCATCAGGAAAATGAAGCTGATAATAGTATCCAGCACATAGGTTCTTATGGACATTAAGTGAGATTATGTATAGAAAAGAACAGATACATTCCTGGCCATTTGACAGTGCTTAATACTCATAATTTATTCCATCTTCTGCTAACGTCTTATTTCCTCCATTGTACAAATCCAGTGGGTCCAAATCTCAGCAAAACGATCTTCAAAATGAAGCAAGAAAGTGAGAAAGAAGAAAGAGGAAGAGAAGGAGTAGGAAAGGAAGGAAGAAAGAAGGTTGGGAAAGAAGAAGAGAAGGGAGGAAGGAAGGCAGGCCAACAACTTTGAGCTTGAGGGGTAATATGTGTAAGGCCAATAATTTATGAAGATATATTGTCCTGATTTATTATTGTAACAAGGTAGATGTGAGACCAGCAGTAATAAATCCACTTTAAAATATTATTTTATTATTTTGTTGCTAGGTGCCGTTGAGCCCTCATAGTGGCTCTATGTACAAAACGAAACACTGCCTGGTCCTGCACCATCCTCACAATCATTCTGTGATTCACCCCATTGTTGCATCCATTGTGTCAATCCATTTTGTTGATAAGCTTCTCTTCTTTGCTTACCCTCTACTTTCCTAAGCATGATATTCTTCTCGAGGGACTGAGCCCTCCTGGTAACATATCTCAAATCAGTCACACAAGGTCTCACCATCCTAGCTTCTAAGGTGGACCATTCTGGTTGTAATTCTTCCAAGACATTTGTCTGTTCTGCCTGTCTTCTCCACTCACACCATAATTCAAAGGCACCAGCTCTTCTTTACTCTTCCTTATTCATTGCCCAACTTTCACATGTTTTTGAAGTGACTGGGAACACTATGGCTTAAGTCAGGAACTCCTTAGTACTCAAAGTGACATCTTTACTTCTTAACATTTTAAAGAAGTCCTTTGCAACAGATATGCCAAATGCAATACATCATTTGATTTCTTGACTACTGCTTCCATGGGCATTGATTGTGGATCCAAATAAAATGAAATCTTTGACAACTTCAATATTTTCTCAATTTTATCATGATGTTGCTCATTGGTCCAGTTATGAGAATTTTTATTTTCTTTATGTTAAACTATAATTCACACTAAAGGCTGTAGTGTTTGATCTTCATCAGTAAGTGCTTCAAGTTTTCTTTGCTTACAGCAAGCAAGGTTGTGTCGTGTGCATATTATCGTTTTTTTTTTTTAAATTTTATTTTGATTTGGGTGAAGATTTACAGAGTAAATTCACTTTTCATACAGCAGTTCACCTATACTTTGTCTCATGTC
>NW_006929222.1:0-579 GCF_000298275.1 Orycteropus afer afer
AAAAAGGAAAACTACAGACCAATATCCCTCATGAACATAGATGCAAAAATCTTCAACAAAATCCTAGCCAACAGAATCCAACAACATATCAAAAAGTTAATACATCCTGACCAAGTGAGATTCATAGCTGCTATGGAAGGATGGTTCAACATCAGAGAACAATCAATATAATCCACCACATAAACAAAAAAGAAGAACCATATGAACATATCAATCAACACACAAAAGGCATTTGAAAAAACCGAACACCTGTTCCTGTTCAGAACTCTCAGCAAAATAGGGATAGAAGGGAAATTCCACAACATAGTAAAAGGCATATATGCAAAGCCAGTGGCAATCATTATTATTAATAGAGAAAGACTCAAAGCATTCCCATTAGGAATGGGAGCCAGACAGGGATGCCCACTATCTCCACTTCTATTTAACATTGTATTGGAAGTCCTAGCCAGGGCAATAAGGCAAGAAAGAGAAATAAAGACATACAAATTGGCAAAGAGGAAGGAAAACAGTCTCTATTTGTGGATGACATGATCCTATACATAGAAAACCCTAGAAACTCAGCAAAAAAAAAAAAAAAAC
>NW_006929222.1:1819-2645 GCF_000298275.1 Orycteropus afer afer
TAATTTTCCATTGATTTTAATCATAGGGCATGGTAGTACTAATAGACATCCTAAAGAATCTCCTATATTCCAGACATATTCTTCTTTACCTCCATTGTTGTTGTTGTTATATGCCGTCGAGTTGGACCTGACTTATAGCGACCCCTCCCTGGGTTTCTGAGGCAGTATCACTAAGGAAGTAGATTGCCAACCTTCGTTCCGAGGAGTGGCTGGTGGATTTGAACCACCAGCCTTCTGGTTAGCAGTCAAGTGCCTTAGGCACTATACTACCAGAGCTCCATTATGTGATGTCAATCCAATTTCCCCTTGGCAGTCAGGATCGATCACACCAGATAGTACAGTAATGTCCTTCTTTATTTGTTGATCCAGAGGCATGGGAAAGCCAAAATGGCAAGGTGGCATTCTTAATTTCCAGTTCAATGCAATCAGTATTGTTTCTCCAGATGAGAGTGTTCCTACCTTTGACACTAAGATCTCCAGACCTGCAGAACTTAGAGTAGCAGGGACAAGAAGCAAAAATTTTTGGAGTGGGTTACTAGGGGTAATAATGAGTGGTATCACTCCCGTTTCCACCCCTTGGTTCCTGGACCTGTGAATCCTGGCTATTGGAGAAACAGAATCATATATTGGATGCTGGTTTAGAGCATATACAGCCTCCTGGAGAATATTGCCCCAGCACTTCAAGGTATTGCCACCTAGCTGGCACAACAATTGTGTTTTCAGTAGGCCATTCCATTGTTCTATCAAGCCAGCTGCTTCAGGATGATGGGGAACATGGTAAGACATGTGAATTTCATGAGCATGGGCCCATTGCCACACTTCATTT
>NW_006929222.1:4645-5179 GCF_000298275.1 Orycteropus afer afer
TGAGGAAGTTAAGAGAGTTGCAAGATAGAATGGACTGTTCTAAACTCAGGGAGAAAATTATAAATCATAGGGTAACCGCAAAGAAAAATGATAAACCTTTATATCATAATGAAAAATTGGACAAGCACAAATATTCAGTAAATACAAAACCAAAAGCAACAAAGGAAATAACGACAGGATTCATAAACATAATGAAATCAGTACAGAAAATAATATGGAAAAAAGAAACCAGGGACACCATGAAAAAACACACAACAAAATGACAGCAACAAATTCATACTCATCAATAATTATATTGAACATTAGTGGATTAAATGTACCACTCAAGAGATGGAGAGTTGCAGATTGGATAAGAAAACAAAACACATCAATATGCTGCCTACAAGAGACACACTTTAGAGATAAATACAAAAAACAGACTAAAAATCAAAGGTTGGATAAAGATATATCAAGCAAATGGCAACTGTAAGAGAGCAGAAGTGGCAATATTAATTTCTGATCAAATTGGCTTTAAGACAAAAACCACCATATGAG
>NW_006929223.1:0-1074 GCF_000298275.1 Orycteropus afer afer
GATGCTAAATCTCTCAATTAGTTCCAGTAGGTTTTTGACTGAGTCTCTTGGGTTTTCTAGGTATAGGATCATATCATCAGCAAACAGGGATAGTTTGACTTCTTCCTTACCAGTTTGGATGCCTTTGATTTCCATTTATTGCCTTATGGCTCTGGCTAGCACATCCAGTACAATGTTGAATAGAAGTGGTGAAAGTGGGCATCCTTGTCTGGTTCTTGTTCTCAAGAGGAATGGTTTCAGTCCCTCTCCATTGAGAATAATGTTGGCTGCTGGTTTTACCTAGATACCTTTTATTATATTGAGGAATGTCCCTTCTATTCCTATTTTCTGAGAGTTTTGATCAGGAATGGGTGTTGGATTTTATCAAATGCCTTTTCTGCATCAATTGGTATGATTATGTGGTTATTCCCCTTTGTTTTATTAACATGGTGGATTACATTGATTTTTTTTCTAATGTTGAACATCCCTGCATACCTGATATGAACCCCACTTGGTCATGATGAATGATTTTCCTGAGATGTTGTTGCAGTCTATTGGCTAGGATTTTGTTGAAAATTTTTGCATCATGAGGGATATTGGTCTGTGGTTTTCCTTTTGAGTGGTGTCTTTGCCTGGTTTTGGTATCAAAGTTTTGCTTGCTTCATAAAATGAGTTATGGAGGATTACATCCTTTTCTATGTTTTCAAATAATTTGAGTAGGATTGGTATCAGTTCTCTGAATGTTTTGTAGAATTGTCCAGTGAAACCATCTGGCCCAGGAGTTTTTTTAGTTGGTAATTTTTTGATGACCTGTTCAATTTCTTCTTTTGTGATTGGCATTTTCAACTTTTCCACATCAATCTGTGTTAGTTTAGGTAAGTGGTGTGTTTCTAGGAAGCTGTCCATTTCCTTCAGATTTTCAAATTTCTTGGAGTACAGTTCTTCATAGTATCCTGATATTATCCTTTTTATTTCAGTTGGTTGTGTTGTGAAGTCACCCATTTCATTTCTTATTCATGTTATTTGTATTCTCTCCCTCTTTTCCTTTGTTAAATTTGCCAGTGATTTGTCAATTTTATTGATCTTTTCAAAAAA
>NW_006929223.1:1578-2435 GCF_000298275.1 Orycteropus afer afer
TTTAATCATTATATAATGTTCTTCTTTGTCTCGTATGGTGGTTTTTGTCTTAAAGTCAATTTGATCAGAAATTAATATTGCCACTCGTGCTCTCTTATAGTTGCCATTTGCTTGATACATCTTTTTCCAACCTTTGATTTTTAACCTATTTTTATATTTATCTCTAAGGTGTGTCTCTTGTAGTCAGCATATTGATGGGTTTTGTTTTCTTATCCAATCTGCAAGTCTCCATCTCTTGAGTGGTGCATTCAATCCATTAACATTCACTGTAATTATTGATAAGTTTGAATTTGTTGCTGTCATTTTGTTATGTGTTTTTTCATGGTGTCCCGGGTTTCTTTGTTCCATATTATTTTCTGTGCTGAGCTCATTATGTTTATGAATCCTGTTATCATTTCCTTTATTGCTGTTGTTTTAGTATATGCTGAATATTTGTGCTTATCCTCTTTTTTATTGTGATGTGAAGGTTTACCTTTTTCCTTTGAGGTTACCCTATGATTTATAAGTTTATTCCCATGTTTAGAACAGTCCATTGTATCTTGCAACTCTCTTAACTTCCTCACAACTTGGAAGTTCTGTAACTACACAGTCTTTTCCCTCTTTTTGTTTGTAGTTGTCCTCACTTGTCAATTGATGTCTCTGGTTCCCTGTTTAAAATCTTGTAAGCTCATTTTACTTTGGATATGTCCATAGCTGTGGTTTCGGGGTTATGTTATCTTGTGTATTAATGGTCAGTTGTTATTTGCTGTTTTGGGTTCTCTGTTCAAAAGACTCCCTTTAGCATGTCTTGTAAGGTTCATCTGGTTTGAACAAACTCCCTTCAGTTTCTGCTTATCTGGAAATCTCCTAATTTCACC
>NW_006929223.1:3190-5233 GCF_000298275.1 Orycteropus afer afer
TAAGCTTTTTTCTGTGTTTTCTTTGGTCTGTCTCTCAATCCTTTGAAGATACCAAAAGATAATTCTTTTGAATTCCTTATCAGAAAGTTCCAATGCTGCTTCTTCCTCAGGGATGTGTTCTGGGTCTGTATCCTTCTCCCTTGTTTCTACCACTTGATCCTGCATCTTTGTGTGGACTACGATTGTCTGTTGTTTCCGAGGCATTGTGACATTGTATTTAGATCTCTGTTAACTTTTTGCGAAGAGCAGCCAAGAGTGATTCAGGCTCTCCTTGGTGGTATTTTTATCATTGACTCATTGGTGGAGAAAGAGGTAGTGGCTCTTGCTCAGTAAGTGAAGTTCCAGGAGGTCTGGGTGTAGTTGTGTCTTATGGGGACAGTTGTTGTCTCCCACTCAGTTAGACACAAATAACAATTGAGTAACCATCCAAAAACTAAAAGCTCATGGACAAAAAACATGCCATGTAATCATACAGGAACCGTAAGCAAAAAAAGAAAAAAGGGAAAAAATGAAAAAACAAGAAAACCTGCAATATCTGGGATTAGAGCACTAAGGGAAAAAAAAAAAAATAGGCAAGGAGAATAATAAATGAAGAGAAAAAATGTGAAAAATGCAAAAAGAAATAAGTACATGGAATGGGGTTAATCATGAGAAAACATGGAGAAAAGTAAAAAACAAAAGCAAACAAACAAAAAAAAAAACCTCATAATAATTTCAACCAGGCACAGGGAAAATAAAAAATGCTGAAAACTACGACCTGGTAGGGGAAGATTAAGATTAATAATAAAAAGGACAAAAGCATTGTTTTAAAACAGACAAATAAAAGCAAACTAATCACCAGAAAAAAAGAAAGAAAGCGAAAGAGAAAAAAATAAAATAAAAATAAAAAAGAAACAGAGAAAAAAATATGGTGGAGGACAGGGCAGGGCACCCAGGCTCCGTCTGAGCACACAGAGGGTGATGGAGTTCCTGTAGGCCCAGAAGGTAAGTGGGAGTGGAGGATGGCCACTCCTCCCTTCACCAAGCAGGTGTGGGGTATAAGAGTAACAAGAGGAATCTTGTACCTTTTCAGTCTTGCAGGTCTGGAGTGTCCTTGAGGTTTCTGGAAAGCAGATCATGTTCTTAAGCCCCAGGAATCTGCAAGAGCACTGTCTCTCTAAATGTCCAAAATAATCAAGCCGGTTTTCAAACCTTCAAAATCATGGCACCCTCTGGACGGGCCAAAGTCCACAACTCAGCCCACCTTTCTCTTCACCTTCTCCATTTGTTCCCCAGCCACCGTGCACAGTCCTGCACGCAGTCCCTGTCTAGCAAGGTGATTTTTAGGTTAATTCTTAGGTCCTACCACCACTTGGGAATCTCTAAGCTGTCTGTGCTGTGCCGTCAGGATCGCTCAGGATCACTGCCAGACCACAGCTCCGTCTGTCTCCTTTTTTGGTATTTTCACACAAATTCTTCCGCTAGTTGGGGTTTAGTCCACTTCTATATCCTTCCTTTCAAGGCTGAGGGGTCCAGGATTATCTTCAGTGTCTTTGTTAATTCATTTCCCTTTTCTTTGTTGAAGAGGGTTTGTGCAGTCTTTCTGCCTAGTCCTCCATCTTGCCAGTACTGATTCTACATTATTCTTTAGAGTTGCATAGTATTCCATTGTGTGCATGTACCATAGTTTGGTTATCCATTCTTCAGTTGATGGACATCTCGGTTGTTTCCATCTTTTGGCTATTGTAATTAGTGCTGCAATGAACATGGATGTGCATAGGTCTGTTCTTGTCATGGCTCTCACTTCTTTAGGGTATATACCTAGAAATGGAATGGCTAGGTCAAATAGTATTTTTAATTCCAGCTTTTGAAGGAATCACCATACTGCTTTCCACAATGGTTGTACCATTTTACAGTCCCACCAACAGTGTATGAGAGTCCCAATATCCACAACCTCGCCAGCTTTTGTTATTTTCTGTCTTGTTGAACTTTGCTACTAGTGCTGGAGCAAGATGGTACCTCATTGTTGTTTTGATTTGCATCTCTCTAATAGTTAATGATCAT
>NW_006929224.1:0-1441 GCF_000298275.1 Orycteropus afer afer
TGGGCAGCTGGATGTAATATTTCCCATGATAAGACTAATAATCAACTCCATGGTGGAGTCTACTGTGAACAGGTGAGTAGCTGCTTTAGGGATGTAGTCTGTTTCTCATATATAAGAAAAAATTTTGGGAATGATTTCTATCTTTTTGGCACGCTTGAATCCTGCACATAATCAAGTCGTTGTTCAACAGCCTTCCATGCCCTGCTGATCTTGGGATTTCATCTGGACTTGAATCAATGGCCTGCCATGTTGTTTGGTAATATTGAGACTGTGCCATTTTATTTGTCAACCTTGGGTTTGTTAGCTTTAGTATCCAGTAGCTGCCCAAGTGGAGATGCCTCTAGCTTCAGTGAGCTGGGAGTAAGAGGCAGAGCCTGACACTTTGAACTCAGATTTAAAGCCACCAAACTGTAGGAAAATAAAATCTTCTTTGTTAAAGACCTCCCATTTGTGTTATATTCCTGTCAGAGTGGCATTAGGTAACAAAAACAGCAGGTCTGGAGATCTTATTCCCAAAGGGAGAAACATTCCTACCTGGAGATACAATTGCATTGAACTGGAAGTTAAGAAAGACACTTGACTATTTTGGATTCGTTATGCTTTTGGATCAACAGATAGAAAAGGGTGTTACTGTACTGTCTCGTATGCTAGATCTTGATAACCAAGGGGAAACTGTATTGATATTACATAATGGAGACAAAGAAGAATATGTCTGGAATACAGGAGATTCTTTAGGACATCTCTTAGTAGTACTACCACACCCTATGATTAAAGTCAATGGAAATTACAGCAACCCAATTCTGATATGACTGCTAATGGGCCAGACCCTTCAGGAATGAAGGTTTGTGTCACCCCACCAGGCAAAGAACCATGACCAATTGAGGTGCTTGCTAAGGGCAAGGGAAACATGGAATGGGTGGTAGAAGAAGGTAGTTCTGAATATCAGCCACAATCATGTGACCAGTTGCAGAAATGAGTACTGTGATTGTTATATTTCTTCATTTTATGGTTGCATCAAATATTTTTGTTTTCTTCTGTTATTAACTATGAAATGTAAACAAGGTTAATGTGTTTTGGTTGTATGCATGTTAGTGTATCATGTTAGGCACAAATATGACTTTATAATTTTCCTTATTTAGAGATTATATGTGGTTAAGGAGATGTGTAAAACTGCCAAGTTGACAAGGGGTGGACTGTGATAATTTGAGCTGTGTCCACTTGACTGGACCATGATTCTGAATGGTTTAAGCAGTTTTGATGTGCTTGTTCCCATGATGAGATCAGATGTGTATGTTTTGAACAGCCTTGGAAGAAGGAAGGGACCATCTACTTCTCAATGAATTTGCCAGTAAAAACCTTACAAATAACAGTGAAACACTGTCTGATATATTACTGGAAAACTTTACGAATAGCCCTGAAACATTGTCCAACATATTGCCAG
>NW_006929224.1:4092-5123 GCF_000298275.1 Orycteropus afer afer
GAAAGGTGACCCCACAGAACATGGAAATTATCAAACAATATCATTAATATCACATGTAAGTAAAATCTCGCTGAAGATAATTCAAAAATTGTTGCAATAATATATTGACAGATAACTCCAGAAATGCAAGCTAGATTCAGAAGAGGACATGGAATGAGGGATATCATTGCTGATGTCAGATGGATTTTGGCTCAAAGCAAAGAATACCAGAAGATGTTTATTTGCTTTATTGACCATGTAAAAACATTCAATTGTGTGGATCATAACAAATTATGGATAATCTTGAGAAGAACAGGAATCCCAGAACACTTAATTGTGCTCATGAGGAAACTGTACATAGACCAGGAGGCTGTCATTCAAACAGAACATAGTGCATGGTTTAAAATCAGGAAGAGAGTGTATCAAGTTTGTATCTTTTCACCATACTTATTCAATTGTATGCTGAGCAAATTATCCAAGAAGCTGGAATATATGAAGAAGAGCATGGTATCAGGATTGGAAGAAGACTCATTAACAACCTGTGATATGCAGATGACACAACTTTGCTTGCTGAAAGTGAAGATGACTTAAAGCATTTACTGATGAAGATTAAAGACTACGGTCTGCACTATGGATTGCATCTCAACATAAAGAAAATGAAAATCCTCACAGATGGGGCAATGAGCAGCATCACAAAGATTTCATATTACTTGGTTTCACCGTCAACACCAATGTAAGCCGCAGTCAAGACTTCAGATGATGTGTTGCACTGGGCAAATCTACTGCAAAGACCTCTTTAAAGTGCCTAAGAAGAAAGATACCTTGTTGAAGACTAAGGTACATCTAACACAAGCCATGGCATTTTCAATTGCTTCATATGCATGCAAGAGCTTGACAATGTATAAGGAAGACCAAAGAAGAGTTGATGCTTTTGAGTTGTGATGTTGGTGAAGAATGCTGAAGGTACCACAGACTGCCAAAAGAACAAATCTGGCATTTCCAATAAGACAGCAAAATAGGCATACAAACTACACAGACCCTCCTCAACAAAG
>NW_006929225.1:0-5403 GCF_000298275.1 Orycteropus afer afer
ACAGGATCGGGCAGTGTTTCATTCTGCTGTGCATGGGGTCTCTATGAGTTGGAAACAACTCGATGGCACTTAACAACAACAACAACATAGTAGAGCTGACAAGGGGCAAGGTTGTGGTCACTGCTTGGTCACAGCCAGCTACCCACAGGGACTGAGTAGTTGAACCTGCGGGCTTGGGACCATAGTCACAGGGAACATCAAGCTCAATTGGCCTAAAATACTATACAAAACATTGTTCCACCTCCTACTGTGGCGAGTAGCGACTGGGATCTTAAAAGCTAGCAACCTCCCATCTAGATGAAACGATGGATCTCTCCTCGTCAAGATGAAAGAAGAATGAAGAAAACCAAAATTCATGGAAACAATTAGTCCTAGCAACTGGTACACCATCCGGTCTGCAGCCTATACAACTATGAGACCAGAAGAACTAGATGGTGCCTTGCTACCACTGTCATTCACTTGGAAGGGGATCTATGTATGAGATCCGTGATAGAGAGGGAGAATGATGTGGAACAAAACTCAAAATCATTTGGAGAAATAAAAAAAAAAAAAGGTGGGGACCAGGTTTGCTGGTCTGATAGAGCCTGGTGGAACCACTGAGACTATGGCCCCTAGCTGCCCTTCAGGTCTGGAGTTGAACCCACACCTGTGGTTTCTAGCCAAACAAAATACAGGCATGTGAGTTAAACATTTACCTCAAGTGGATACACGCCTTAGAGAGAAAAATCATGGGAGAAAGAAGGGCTGCTTATGCACAGGGAGACAGCCCAGGGGGCAGGAGTGTAGGGAGGGATGGACACTGGGAAGAGGAAACTATGGAAAGGAAGTGGGAGGGGAGCTGTTGCACTGTGGTAAACTGTGGTCAATGACATGAGACAATGTATATGTGAACTGCTGTATGGAATGTGAATTTGCTCTTCACCCAAATCACAATTTAAAAAAAAGTTCTTTTAGGCAATATACCAAAAGTGCAACAGCAACACAACATACTTCCGTCGAGTTGGATCTGAATCATAGCAACCACTTCTTGGGTTTCTGAAGAAGTATCTCTACGGAAGTAGATTGCCCAACCTTCTTCCTGAAGAGTGGCTGGTGGGTTTAAACTGCCAGCCTTTTGATTAGCAGTCAAATGCCTTAGGCACTATGCCACCCAACAATATAACACTAAGGAAAAAGAAGACAGAGAGGGGTACAAGAGGCACAGACAACAAAGATAAACACTTTCACATATACAATACTGTGTTATCAATGATAAGAAACATTTATCTACAGGTAAATAGACAGGTAGACAAGCTGAATGATCAAGTGTGTCTAGGCAAAAGGGAATATACCCATGACCATTTATAAGGTGGGCAGATGATGTTTCTGCATACGTATTTGTATGTGCTATAAGAATGTCCGTATACAGGCATATGAGCTGAACATTTATATTAGGTAGATACACTTCTTGGAGAGATCAATCATGGGTGAATAGAAAGGCAGTCTATGCACAGGGAGACAGCTTGGGGTAGGAGTGCATGGGAAGGAAGGACACAGGGAAGAGGTGTCTATGGGAATACAGTGGGAGGAGAGTTGTTGCATTGTGGGAGATTACAGTAAATGTCATGAGACAAAGTGTATATGAACTGCTGTATGGAAGATGAATTTCCCCTGTAACTTTCACCAAATCACAATAAAATTAAAAAATAAAAATGATAAGAATAAAAAAAATAAATAATAATGTCCTTACCCAAGTGTCCAACACTTCCTGAAATAGTTATTTGAGAATTTATTCCAGTGGGATAAAGAAAAGAGAAAGACATGGAACCCAAGAAACAACGCACCAAACCCAGCTAGCTGTTCAATACAAAGAAAATCAAACAAAATAAAAATGGGAAAAACAAAACAAAATGTTGAAATAATAAACCAAAAAAACTCAGCAAGATGATATTGTGAAACAGTCTTAGAAAGCCAGTAACTCAAATTTGATTGTCAAGCAGGAGTCTCTGTGAAAATATGTTTTAAGAAGAAAATTAATTTCATCTTAAGTGCTGAAGATTCTGTATTATTTTAGTGAGAAAGAAAAGGCACATTATAATAACACATCTATATAAATTCAGTGCCTTGCCTTCTCCACTGCCTCCTTCCTCCTCCCAGCTTAGGTGGAGATACGTTTCTTTTTCTATTGACACAAATTAAATGACATGAAGTTACACCACCTTTTCTACAAGTCCAAACATATACTAAAATGTAAGCCCTATGAAGGCAGGGATTTTTCATCTGTTTTGCTCATTGGTGTATCCTTTGCACCTAGAACAGTGCCTACGCAGAGGACATAATCAATAAATATTTTTTTTATTGTTATTGAATGGAATTGTTTATATGATGAATAATATTTATTTGACTAACACATTGTAAATTCTGATTATCAGTTTATTTTTAGTGACATCAACAGCCAAAACACAGAAAAACTAATCATAGAAAAACTGTAAGTTAAATAAATTTTGATAATGTAAAATTAATTCTACAATGAACTGAAACTATGATGTTCTGACGTGACAATAAACAGAGGAGAGATAGAAGAAAGTAGCGGTGTTAAATCCCTCTTCATCTTAGAGGAAAGTCAAGAGAATGATGGATTGAGGAATGGAGGGTTGAATATGTATTATGTAAAGTTATAGAAATATCCAATACAACAGTAAAAATTGAAATATATCTGTCAGTGATTGTTGAACAGGAAGTGTAAATGAAGTAATACTCTCATTTTTCATAAAGGGATCCACCAAATAAATTTTTTTAAAAAATATATATAGTTTTTTTTTATTATTATTATTTCTTATTGTGATTTGGGTGCAAACTTACAAAGCAGATTCATTTTACTCTCAATATTCATGCACATTCTGTTCACGGTCCAGATTGCAATATGCAGCCATAAAAAGCTTCCTCCCATTTCCTCCCTGTGACTACCCCTTTAGAGGCCCTTCTTATTTATGCATTCCCGTCTGTCCAGCTTTCTCTCTATGTGAATGCTGCCCCTCTGATGTCTCATGGTTGATCGATCTAAGGTGTACATCTCCCTCGGGTAGGTGGGTGCATCTCCCTACAGGCGTTCTGCTTGTAGGTCTTTCTACTGTCCTGGAAATGGACTCATTTCCGTACATTAGCTCCACCAAATAAAATTTGAGGTTGATACCTCAAAAATAAAAGCATACTAAATTATTATTGTGGAGTTTGCTTCAAAAGAATTAAAAACAGAAAAAGAAATTAAGCTGTTACCTCTGGGGAATGCCATGGAGAAAGACCTTTCCTTTTTTCTTTGTTTTCAATTACTCTCCAGTACCAACTGAATTTTTATTGCTGTATGTCATACTTTAAAGGCGATATTTTGAATTTAAAAGTAGTTTCTAGAGAAAGAGAAGGATTTTTAACAGACTAAAAAAAAAAAAAAAAAACCTAACAGTTTGCAATTACATACTGTCTACCAGCAAGGACCATCAAACATTTTGCAAACATTATCTGATGGTGAGTGTCAGAATCCACATTTGCCAGATGGAGAAATTCAGACAAAGATGGAAGTGACTTGCCCATTTTCAGTGCATCTGTGACCAAGCCAGTGATAAAACCCAGCTTTCTTAGATTCTGAGTCCAAAGACAGACTTGGATTGATTTCTCCTTAGAAAAACCATCACATATTGGTATGATGACAGTTAAGGAAGAAATCCAAACTAATAGATGGCACACTCTGTGTTTAGGGCTTGGAAAATGTCTGTATTTTTCTATCCAATAATTTGTAGCCAGAATGCACATTGCTTGTCAGGAAAAAGGCCAGTGCTTCTCTGAAGCACTTGATAGGAATATATATCATTTCAAGAAGGGGTACCTGCAAAAATAGAAAATGACAATGATTGTAGCAATTACAATCAATTTAAAACATCTTACAATTTTAAAGTATCTTAATACAAATACTATATCTCACTGTATATATATTTGTCTTTGGAAACAATCTATGGTTAATTAGCCTGGTAAATAATTCTGATTACTCTGCCATATGATGCTTTTATTAATTCAGACTAGAAGCACAGGTGGAATAGAGAAAAAAAAATTATTCAACCGATCTGGTATTATTTTACTTATTGGTTTCCCTCTTCATGTGGATTTTTAATTTTTTTTTTCTTTTTATTGTGCTTTGGGTGAAAATTCACAGAGCAAATACACTTTCCATACAGCAGTTCACATACACTTTGTCTCATGACATTGACCACAATTCACCACAATGCAGCATCTCCCCTCTCCCTTCCTCCCGACAGCCACCTCCTCCCTGTGTCCATCCCTGCATGCACTACTACCCCGTGAGCTGTCTCCCTGTGCATAAGCAGCCCTTCTTTCTGTCATGCTTGTTCTCTCCAAGGAGTGTGTCTACCTCAGGTAAATGTTCAGCTCATATGCCTGTCTATTGTTTGGCTGGAAGCCAAACCATGCTCTATTGGGCGAGCAAACTTGTTCCCTGCTTTTTTTTTTTTTTACCAAATGATTTTGAGTTTTGTTCCACATTGTTCTCCCTGTCTGTCCAGGATCTCCTACAAAGATCTTCTCCCAAGTGGTTGACAGTAGTAGCTGGGCACCATCTAGTTCTTCTGGTCTCATAGTCATATAGGCTGCAGATCGGATGGTGTACCAGTCCCTAGGACTAATTGTTTCCATGATTTTTGGTTTCTTTCATTCTTCTTAGCTCTTGATGAGGAGAGACCCATCATTGCATCTAGATGGCAGGTTGCTAGCTTTTAAGATCCCAGTCGCTACTCACCACAGTAGGAGGGGGAACAATGTTTTATGTAGTATATTATGCCAATTAAGCTTGATGTCCTCTGCAACTGATGTCCCGAGCCCACAGGTTCAACTACTCGGTCCCTTTGTGTAGCTGACTGTGACCAAGCAGTGACTACAACCTTGCCTCTTGTCAGCCCCATTATACACCTGGGAATTCAGATCATACACATAAAATTATAGGACCACTGTCTGCCAACCCTGTACATGTTCTTGGGTGCACTCTCAACTTCATATACATACTTAATATTTCAGCCTGTCCACACATCTATCCACCCATATATTCGTGTTTCCCTCCACTGACCATGCCGTACTGTAAGCGCAAAAGGGTTCATCTTTGTTGTCTGTACTTCCTACGTACCTCTCTATGTCTTTCTCTTCCTCAATGCCACTATATTGATCACTCACATTTAATACACTGCCCTTCTCTTCACCGAAATCAATACTTATCTCTACCTATCTAACAGTGTTTCCTCCCCTCCCCTCCTACCCCTGGTAACCAACAAAGAAAATGACCTTCCATAAATAAATGTTTCCTTGACTATTACAATAACAGACTAATACAATATTTGTCCTTTTGTGATTGACTTATTTCACTCA
>NW_006929226.1:0-795 GCF_000298275.1 Orycteropus afer afer
CTGGCAAAACTGGATGTTCATTTGCAGAAAAATGAAACAAAACCCATACCTCACGTCATACACAAAAACTAACTCCAGATGGATCAAGACTTAAATGTGAAACCTAAAACTATACAATTCCTCAAGGAAAAAATAGAGGCAAATTTAGGGGCCTTAATTTATGGCATAAATAGACTGTCAAGCTTAACCCAAAATGAACAAAAAGCTGAAGATAAACTAAATGAATAAGACCTTCTAAAAATTAATTTTTCATGTGCTTCAAAGGACTTCTAAAAAAAAATAAAAATAAAAAGAGAACCTACAGATTGGAAAAAAAATATTCAGCAATGACATACCTTATAAGAGACTTAGCTCTAAAATTTATAGAAAACTCCACCACCTCAACAACAAAAAGATTAACAATCCAATTAAAAAATGAGCAGAAGACATGAATAGACTCTGACCATAAAGGATATTCAGTTGGCCAGCAAATACATGAAGAAATGCTCATGATCATTAGCCATTAGAGAGATGCAAGTCAAAACAATGACATACCATCTTGTCCCAGCACTAATGGCAAAGTTCCACAAGAAAGAAAATCACAAATGCTGGCAAGGATGTGGAGAGATTGGGACTCTCATGCACTGCTGGTGGGACTGTAAAATGATACACCCACTGTGGAAAACAGTATGGCAATTCCTTAAGAAGTTGGAATTAGAAATACCATCTGACCCAGCAATCACATTACTAGGTATATATCCTAAAGCGGAGGCTGTACACGTGGACTTCACCAGATGGAACACACAGGAATCAGAT
>NW_006929226.1:2600-3247 GCF_000298275.1 Orycteropus afer afer
ACGAAAGAGGGGGAGGCCTTCAAAGAGATGGATTGATACGGTGGCTGCGATGATGGGATCAAGTATAGCAGGGATTGTGGGGCTGGCGCGGGATCTGGCAGCGTTTCGTTCTGCTGTGCATGGGGTCTCTATGAGTCGGAAACAACTCGACAGCACTTAACAACAACAACAACATCATCCTAAAGTGAGAGCCAGGAGAAGAACAGATGTATGCACACACATGTTGATTCCAGCACTATTTACAATAGCAAAAAAGATGGAAACAACCTACATACCCATCAACAGAAGAATGAACAACCAAACTATGGTACATATACTCAATGGAATGCTATGCAACACTAAAGAATAATGTAGTATCTGCTAAACACTGTATAACATGGAAGAACTTGGAGGAACTTATGCTGAGTGAAGTAAAGTCAATCACAGAAGGACAAATATAGCATTATTTCATCATTGTAAAAAGTCAGGGAAAGTTTTATATATGGATGGAAGTTTTCTTTATTGGTTACCAGGGGTGGGAGTGGAGGGCAGGGAAGGGAACACTGCAAAAAAAAAAAATGCATTGACCCATGTCACTTTAGTTTTGTGTATTTCACTGTACATAAATTATATTACAATAAAACATATTTAAAAAAAAAAGAATTCAT
>NW_006929226.1:5259-5895 GCF_000298275.1 Orycteropus afer afer
GTTAGCAGTCAAATGCATTAGGCAATACGCCACCAGAGCTCCTTGGAGCCACTTTTTCCTTACTAAATGAACCAAAGGCACTCTTTTCTTTGAATAAGATGAATATCACTGGAATATCAGGCAAGCCTGTGTGTAAGAATTTTCTGCGATGACTTGCATGCCAAGTCAGAGATACTGTACTGAGCCATGACTTTTTTTCTTCCCCACAGTCTTCTTTTTTTTCTTTTTCTTTTCCCATTACTTTTGTGATTTGGGTGAAAGTTTACAGAGCAAATTCATTTTCCATACAGCAGTTCATACACATTTTGTTTCATGACATTGACTGAAATACCCATAACGTAACAGATCTCTTCCCATTTCCTTCCTGTGGTTACCTTTTCCCTGTGTCCATTTTTCTTATGCATTCTGCCACCTGAGTTTTCTGCCTGTGCAAACACTGCCCTTCTGATCTCCCATGGTTGATTATTATTCAGCTTCCACGTGTTTGCTCTTTTCCCATGGGTCTTCTTATTGTTGATTTCTAATTTTATAGCAGTATGATCTGAGAATGGGAGCTCTGGTAGCATAGTGCCTAAGGCACTTGACTGCTAACCAGAAGGCTGGCGGTTCAAACCCACCAGCCACTCCTCGGAAGGA
>NW_006929227.1:0-518 GCF_000298275.1 Orycteropus afer afer
GCTCCTAAGCAAGGCTTAATAAATTTAAAAACATTGAAATACTGCAAAGCATCTTCTCAGATCATAATGCAGTCAAATTAGAAATCAACAATGGGAAGGTCAAAAGAAAAAGAGAAAACCCATGGAAACTAACCAACACCTTCCTTAAGAAACAATGAGGGTGGACTTCCGGTAAGATGGAGGAATAGGCAGACAAGCGACACAGGCCTTCTTCAACAAAGAAAAGAAAAACCAATTGACAGAGATACGGAAGATAATCCTGGAAACCTGAGCTTTGAAAGGAACTATATAGAAGTGGATTAGGCACCAACTAGTGGAAAAACCTGGACAAAAATAGGACCTAAGAACAGGCTCTGTTTGCCAGGGTCAGCAAGGATATATGAGAGGCTGACAACAGGAAAGAAGACAGGTGGTGAGTGTATAAAGTGCTGTCAACTAGTGAATAGAGGAGCACAGCACAGTACCCTGCCTGTATAGATAACATACAAACAAAACAAAGAAAATGAAAACTGTGGGCA
>NW_006929227.1:2768-3864 GCF_000298275.1 Orycteropus afer afer
AAAAAAAAAAAAAAATGCATTGACCCATGTCACTTTAGTTTTGTGTACTTCACTGTACATAAATTACATTTCAATAAAATGCATTTTTAAAAAAACACTGGGTAAGAGAAGAAATAACAAATGAAATTAAAAAATTTCTTAAATCAAACAAGATGAAAACACAACATACCAAAATCTTTGGGACACAGCAGAAGAGGTGATCAGCGGCCAATTTATAACAATAAATGCACACATCAGAAAAGAAGGAGCCAAAATCAACAATTTAAAGCAACATCTCCAACAATTAGAAAATGAACAGCAAAAAAACCTAGTTACCAGAAGAAAGGAAATCATACATATTTGAGCAAAAATCAGTGAAACAGAAAATAGAAAGACAATTGAAAAAAATAAAAAAGACTAGAAGCTGTTTTTTTGAAAAGATTAATAAAATTGAGAAACCACTGGCAAATTTAACAGGAAAAAAATACAAATAACAGGAATAAGAAACAAAATGGGTGATGTCACAACAGAACCAACTGAAATGAAAAGGATAATATCAGGATACTATGAAGAATTATACTCCAACAAATTTGAAAATAAAAGAAATGGATAGATTTCTGAAAACACATTACTTACCTAAATTACCGCAGACTGATGTGGAAAAGTTGAAAAGATCCATAACAAAAGAAGAAATTGAACAGGTCATAAAAACATTACCAACAAAAAAAACGTACTGGCCCAAAGGGTTTCATCAGAGAATTCTACCAAACATTCAGAGAAGAACTGAAACCAATCCTACTCAAACTATTCTAAAACATAGAAAAGGACAGAATCCTCCCAAATTCATTTTATGAAGCAAGCATAATCTTGAAACTAAAACAAGGCAAAGACATCATTAAAAAGGAAAACTGCGGACCAATAACCTTCATGAATATAGATGCAAAAATCTTCAACAAAATCCTAGCCAATAGACTCCAACAACATATCAAGAAAATAATACATATGATCAAGTGGGGTTCATATCAGGTATGCAAGGATTGTTCAACATTAGAAAACCAATCAGTGTCATGCACCGCATAAATAAAACAAAGGAAAAGAACCACATGATCATATCAAT
>NW_006929227.1:4649-5094 GCF_000298275.1 Orycteropus afer afer
GTAGTGATACTGCTTCGGAAACCCAAGGAGGGGTCGCTGTGAGTCAGGGCTGACTCGATGGCACATAACAACAACAACAGGGACACAAAAGACCTGTACAAAGAAAACTATAAAAGACTACTTCAAGAAACCATAAGAGATCTATGTAAATGGAAGAACATCCCATGCTCATGGATAGGAAGATTGAACATTGTGAAAATGTCAGTACTACCCCAAAGCAATCTATGCATTCAATGCAATCCCAATCCAGATCCCATCAACATTCTTTAAGGATATGGAAAAATCAATCACTAACTTTATGTGGAAAGGAAAGAGACCTCAGAAAAGCAAAGCATTATTGAAGAAGAACAAAACAGGAGGTCTCACACTCCCCGATACTAAAAGCCTACTATATAGCCACAGTAGTCAAAACAGCCTGTATTGGTACAACAACAGATACATAGAC
>NW_006929228.1:0-560 GCF_000298275.1 Orycteropus afer afer
AGGTGGACAAGCTAAACAATTAGGTATGTCTATGAAATGGGGAGTGTATCCAAGATCATACATAGGGTTGGCAGACAATGGTCCTATAAGTTTATGGGAATGATCAGAATTACCAGGTGTATAGTAGAGCTGACAAGGGGAAGGTTGTGGTCACTGTTTGGTCACAGCCAGCTACCCAGAGGGACTGAGTAGTTGAACCTGCATGTCTGGGACCATAGTCGCAGGGGACATCAAGCTCAATTGGCATAACATACTACACAAAACATTGTTCCACCTCCTACTTTGGGGAGTAGTGACTGGGATCTTAAAAGCTAGCAAGCTGTCATCTAGATGCAATGATGGGTCTCTCCTCGTCAAGAGCAAAGAAGAAAGAATAAAATCAAAATTAATGGAAACAATCAGTCCTAGCGACTGGTACACCATCCGATCTGCAACCTATACAACTATGAAACCAGAAGAACTAGGTGGTGCCCGGCTACCACTGTCATCTACTTGGAAGGGATGTAGGAGATCCTGCATAGAGAGGGAGAACAATGTGGAACAAAACTCAAAATCATTTG
>NW_006929228.1:1760-3409 GCF_000298275.1 Orycteropus afer afer
CTCTGGTAGCATAGTGGCTAAGGCATTTGACTGCTAACCAGAAGGCTGGCGGTTCAAACCCACCAGCCACTCCTTGGAAGGAAGATGGGGCAAACTACTTCTGTAGTGATACTGCCTGGGAAACCCAAGGAGGGGTTGCTATGAGTCGGGTACGACTTGATGGCACATAACAACAACAACAACAACAAGGTTTATCCCTATGTTTTCTTACATGAACTTTATAGTTTTAGCTTTTATGTTTAGGTCTTTGATCCATTCGAGTTACTTTCTGTGTATGGTGTAAGGTATGAATCCTGCTTCATTTTTATGCAAATGGATATCCAGTTTTTCCAGTATCACTTATTGAAGAGACTATCTCTTCCCCATTTAATGGACTTTGACACTTTGTCAAAGATTAGCTTTCCACAGGTGGATGGATTTACTTCTGGGTTCTCAGTTCTGTTCCATAGATCATTGTCATTGTAACAGTACCAAGCTGTTTGACTACTGTGGCTGTATAGTAGGTTATGAGACTGAGAAGTGTGAGGCCTCCTATTTTGTTCTTCTTTAATAATGTTTTAATTATCCTAGACTCTTTCCTTTCCATATAAAGATGGTGATTAGTTTTTCCATCTTATGTTATTATGTTATTAGTACTTGGATTGGGATTGTATTATATCTATAGATCACTTTGGGTAGCATTAACATTTTCACAATGTTAAGTTTTCCTATCCAGGAGCATGGTATATTTTTACATTTACATAAGTCTCTTCTAATTTCTTGCAGTAGTGTTTTGTGGTTTTCTTTTATAACTCTTTCATATCCCTAGTTAGACTTATCGATAAGTATTTTATCTTTTCTGGGGCTATTAGAAATAGTTTTGTTTTCCTGATTTCAGAGTTCTCTTTGTTTATGTAGAGGGATCCAGTTGATTTTTGTTTGTTGTTTTTGTACCCTGCCACTTTGCAGAATCTTTTCATTAGTTCCAGTAGCTTTCTTGTAGAATCTCTTATATTTGCTATGTATTAGATCATATCATATGTAAATAGGAATAGCTCAACTTCTTCCTTACCAATTCAGATGCCTTTTATTTCCTTTTCTTGCCTTACTGCTCTAGCTAGGATTTCTAGTACACTACTAAATAAGAGTAGTGTGGTAATCAAATTTGTATGTCAACTTGACTGGGCCTGGTTGAGTGGCTGGGCAGCTGGTGGTAGTTTTTCCCCATGATGAAACTGGCAATCCATTCCATGGTAGGATCTACCACAAGCAGCTGAGTAGTTGCTTTGGGTATGTGGTCTGCTTCCCATATGTAAGAAGCAGCTTTGGAAATGGTCTCTACCTTATGACACGCTTGTACCCTGTGTGTAGCTGTGTCGTTGTTCAGCAGCCTGCCATGTTCTGCTGACCTTGGGACTTATAACGAACTTCAATTAATGGCCTGCCATGTGGTTTGGTAACATCAGGACTGTGCTGTTTTATTTGTCAACTGTGGGCTTGTTAGCCTCAGCAGCCTGTAGCTGCCTGAGTAAAGAGATGCCTCTAGCTTCAGTGGGCCAGGAGCAAGAGGCAGAGCTAGAAGCCCAAGGTTGAGGGGCTTTTACACAGCCCCTAGAGCCTAGCACTTTGAACTTGGACTTAAAGCCTCCAAATTGTAAGAATAAACTCCT
>NW_006929228.1:4314-4973 GCF_000298275.1 Orycteropus afer afer
GGTCCCTCTGGGTAGCTGGCTATGACCAAGCAGTGACCACAACCTTGCCCCTTGTCAGCTCTACTATACACCTGGTAATTCTGATCATTCACATAAACTTATAGCACCATTGTCTGCCAACCCTATATATGTTCTTGGATACCCTCCCCATTTCATGGACATACCTAATCATTTAGCCTGTCCACCCATCTATCCACCCATATACCCATGTTTGCCTTTACTGACAATGCAGTACTATATGTGCAAAAGGGTTCATCTTTGTTGTCTGTACCTCCCATGTACTCTCTATGTCTTTCTCATCCTCAATGGTGTAATATTGGTCACTCACATTTGGTACATTGCCCTTATCTTCACCCAAATCAATACTTATCTCTACCTATCTAACAGCCTTCCCTTCCTTCCCCTCCCACCCCTGGTAACGAACAAAGAAAATTTCCTTCTATAGGTAAACCTTTCCTTAATTTTTACAATAACAGACTAATACAATATTTGTTCTTTTGTGATTGACTTATTTCACTCAGCATAATGTAACAGTCCATTCTATCTTGCAACTCTCTTCACTTCCTCACCATTTAGAAGTTCTGTAACTACACAGTCTTTTCCCTCTTTTTGTTTGTAGTTGTCTTCGCTTGCCAATTGATGTCTCTGGTTCCCTGTTT
>NW_006929229.1:0-2234 GCF_000298275.1 Orycteropus afer afer
GCAGGGATTGTGGGGCTGGCACGGGATCGGGCAGTGTTTCGTTCTGCTGTGCATGGGGTCGCTATGAGTCGGAAACAACTCGACGGCATTTAACAACAACAACAACAACAGTATACACAGGGGGAACTAATGATGATTTATTGAAGATGATATCTGGAATGTCTACATTTTCCAAAGAATCCCTCTCCTTACTTTTTCTTCCTAGGATTTTTTGGTGCTGTAAAGAATGCCTCACCATAATCTTTTGCCTCATGAAACTGCAAGTTGTTCATTTGCCTCACAGTGTTTTTGAGGAGTGCCTGCATATTTTTTGCCCCGATTGAGTTTCAAACTAGGTGAAACAAAGACATTCATCTTGCACCAGTCATCCACATAGTGACCAGAGAGATTAGAACAGACAAGCACTTTTTTTTTTCCTTTTTGAAGATAAGATCTACTCAGCTTTCTTCAAAATCAGGAAACAAGGCTTTAGAGTGAGAAAGCAGGTTTCCATCTTGAAGACTGCCATTTAGCTAGGTGGGGGTTAAGGCAAGGGTAAGGGCAAGTGAAAATACCACAAAGCTTTCATAACACTAAATTGCCCTTTCCTTAATTTATTGTTAGCTCGGCTGATGTAAACCTTTGACTATTCTCCAGAATTCTACCAATTTATTCAGACCATATCTACTTAATTTTAAAATGTGTCTGTGGAGTGATGGGTCCTTATAGCTTCCTCTCTAACAGTCTCACTGACATCATTCCAAGAGTAATTTTCTTGATTAAACTTTTTATGAATAGAATAGAGTTTGGTGACTAATTTGGCTTGATTTGAAGGGCCTTTGACAAGGGCTCTGTATTAGTTTTTTGTGGCCACCATAACAAATTATCACAAACTTTGGAGCTTAGAACAATAAAAATATATTCTCTCACAGCTATGGAGACCAGAAGCCTAAAATCAAGGTGTCAGTAGGGGTGCCCTCCCTCCAGAGGCTCTGGGAGAAGGATTCGTTCCTTGCCTCTTTAAGGTTCTCATGGCTTCTAACATTTCTTGCCTTGTGACTACATCACTCTTATATATCTGCCTCATGCCATATATTGTGTCCTCCTCTTCTGTCTGAAATCTTCTTTTGCCTCTGTCTTAAAAGGATACATGTAATTCCCATTAAGGTCTGTTTGGATAATCCAAGATAAGTCTTCTCCCCCCCCCCAAAGATCCTTAACTTAATGACATCTTTTGCCATGTAAAGTAATACTCACAGGTTCCAGAGATTAGGATGTGGACACATCTTTTTGTTGGTCACTATTTAGCACACTACAGACTCAATCTTACATTTACTTTATTTTCATCAGGACAGTAGAGAGCCAAAAAAGGCTACACTGGAAGGAGAGAGGAGAGAGGTTTTTCCCTTTTTCTCTTAGGAGGCATTTGACCTGCTACTTCCCTCATTTGTAAGGAATAATAAGAAATGTGCACACAGATGCAACTAACTGTAAACATGAAGTCTAAGTAATTTGAGTTTATTGATTTTTAGTATCCTTATCCTTTCTAATGGTGTTCTTTCCTGTTTTAGCAAGTCTTTCCAAGTTCTCTATTTTGAATAGGACATTCTAGGAATGTTCTGGTTGGAGAGATATTAGAGAAATGACTAATACCAACGTAAGTTCCTTCCTTTCTCACCAACATTTGTATTTTATTAGAAATTTAGCTCAAACTCCGCATTTTATAGGTAGAGCTATAGAGTCTCTGAAAGGGTAAGTCCCCAGGATAAACTATGGAAAACAGAAGAAAAATCTTTGAAACCAAAGAGTGAATCATGCAATAGTGATACTTTTAATCCCTCAGGAACCAAGTGGATATATGGGTGTGTGTGTACACATGCACATGTGTGTTTTATTTTGTGCAAATGATGAGGAAGGGGAAAAACATATAGTGGACTTTCTAGGATGTCATATAAATATTAGAACCATAAGAAGCTATTAAAAGCAGCTACCTGGCCAACTGACTGGAAGAGATCCATATTTGTACACATTCTGGAAAAAAAAGGGGATACTACAGAATGTAGTATCGGTATTAGTGAGCTGAAATGGACTGGTTTTGGCCACTTTAAATCAAACAAACATGTGATCTACTATGCCAGGAATGACAGTTTGAAGAGGGATGGCATGGCATTCATCATCACAAAGGATGTTTCAAGATTTTTCCTGAAGTACAATGCTGTCAGTGATAGGATAATATCCATATGCCTACAAGGAAG
>NW_006929229.1:3509-4026 GCF_000298275.1 Orycteropus afer afer
CTATGAGTCGGAAACGACTCGACGGCACTTAACAACAACAACAACATTTCTCGCATCTATAAGACCCAAGCAGGGAAGCTGTGCCAACAGACTCGACATGGCTTCTTGAATTGTTGCTTTCTTTTGTAGTAGCAAGGTTACTTGGGGTGCCCATGTAGAAGGGGCTTCCTTGATTACCATATCTTCCATGACCTGTGTAAGTGTCATATTCATTGGGTGAATATCCTGATCCTTATAAAGACATTCCAGCATGGCTTTCATAAACAGCACATTAGCTGCTTCCTCTGGAGTGTTTTGCAGGTATTTAGAGGGAGTTTCCATTCTCAGGATAAACAAACTTGACTGCAACTTTTATCCAGTCCACCAGGTTGGCTATCCCTTCTGGGTTAACCTGCCATGTAACTGGATCTTGGATCAACATTTGTGCCTGTTGCATAGTGAGTTGTTGGTCTTGCATCAACCCAAACATATTCTTCCATTCTGTCTCATTCAAAACTAAAGATAAAAAAAAAAAAAA
>NW_006929230.1:0-877 GCF_000298275.1 Orycteropus afer afer
AGCCAAGGGTGGTTCAGGCTCTTCTTGGGGGTTTTTTATCGTTGGCCCATTGCTGGAGATGGAGGAAGTGGCTCTCGCTCAGTAAGTGAAGTCACAGGAGGTGTGGTTGTAGTTGTATCTTATGCGGATTGTAGTTGTCTCCCACTCAGTTAGACACAAACTACAATTGAGTGTCCCATCGAAAAGCTGAAAGCCCATGGACCAAAAATACAGCATGTAATCACACAGTAACAGTAACCAGAAAAACAGAAAAGGGAAAAGGAAGAAGAAAAAACAAGCAAACCTGCAATATCTGGGGATAGGGCACTAAGAAGGAAAAAAAAAGAAAAAAATAGGGAAGGAGAATAATAAATGAAGAAAAAAATAGGAGGAATGCAAAAAGAAAACAAGAAATGGGGTTAGTCACGAGGAAAAAAATAGGAGGAAAAGAAAAAAAAAACAACCTTAAATTGTGGGGGTTGGGCAGAGTTTCAACCAGGCACAGGGAAAAGAAAAAATGCTGAAAACTAGGACCTGGTAGCGGAAGATTAAGAATAATAATAAAAAGGACAAAAGTATTAATAATATTATTTGTTTTGAAAAGGACAACTACAAGCAAAGTAATCACCAGGAAAAAGAAAGCAAAAAAGCAAAAAAAAAAAAAATTGGTGGATTACTGCGTAGGGCACCCAGGCTCCCATCTGAGCGCACCGACTGTGATGGAGTTCCTGTGGGCCCAGAAGGTAGTTGGGAGTTGGGATGGCCACACCTCCATTCACCAAGCAGGTATAGGGTGTAGTAAGAAGAAGAATGTCGTACCTTTTCAGTCTTGCAGGCCCCGAGCGTCCTTGTGGTTGCTGGAAAGCAGAGCGTGTTCTTAAGCCCCAGAAATCTGCCA
>NW_006929230.1:2172-3303 GCF_000298275.1 Orycteropus afer afer
TATATATATAAAAAAAAGGTACCACATTCCTCTTGTTACTCTTATACCCCACACCCACCTGGTGAATGGAGGTGCAGCCATTACCCACTCCCATGTACCTTCTGGCCCACAGGAACTCCATCACAGCCTGGATGCTCAGATGGAGCCTAGGTGCCCTGCCCTGTCCTCCACCGATTTTTTTTTTCTTTTCTCTTTTTTTATTTTCTTCTTTTCCGCTTTCTTTATTATGGTGATTAGTTTGACTGTATTTGTCTGTTTTAAAACAACTATTATTATTAATACTTTTGTCCTTTTTAGTATAATTCTTAATCTCCCCATCCAGGTCCTAGTTTTCAGCATTTTTTCTTTTCTCTGTTCCTTGTTAAAATTTTTGGTTTTTTAAGTGTTCCCCCCCCCCTTTTTTCTCATGGTTAACCCCGTTCCTTGTTTTTCTTTTTGCATTTTTCCCTTTTTTTTTTCCTCATTATTCTCCTTTGCTACGTTTTCTCTTAGTGCCCTATCCCCAGATATTGCAGATTATCTTGTTTTTCTTCTTCTTTTTCCCCTTTTTCTTTTTTTGGTTACTGTTCCTATGTGATTACATGGTGTGTTTTTCATATGTGCTTTTAGTTTTTTGATGGTTATTCAATTGTAACTTGTGTCTAACTAAGTGGGAGACAACAACAGTCCCCATGAGACACAATTACACCCACACCTCCTGCAACTTCACTTACTGCGCGAGAGCCACTACCTCCTTCTCCACCAACATGCCAATGATAAAAAATCACCAAGAAGAACATGAATCACCCTTCGTTGCTCTTCAAAAACAGTTAACAGAGATCTAAATACAACACCACCACGATGCCTCGGAGATAAAAGACTGTCACAGTCCACACAAAGAAGAAGGATAAACTGGCAGAAACAAGGGAGCAGGATAGAGACCCAGAACACATTCCTGAGGAAGAAGCAGCATTGGAACTCTCTGATAAGGAATTCAAAAGAATTATATTTAACCTCTTCAAAGGATTGAGAGACAGACAAAGAAAACACAGAAAAAACCCTGGAAGAATTTTGGAAGAAAATACAAGAACAAAATGACAAAATAAATGAAAAATTAGAAATGATTCTAAATCTACAGACAGAAATCCAGAA
>NW_006929230.1:4398-4999 GCF_000298275.1 Orycteropus afer afer
CATCAATATGCTGTCTACAAAAGACACACTTTAGAAATAAAGACAAAAATAGACTAAAAATCAAAGATTGGAAAAAGATACATCAAGAAAATGGCAACTGTAAGAGAGCAGGAGTGGCAATATTAATTTCTGACAAAACTGACTTTAAGACAAAAACCACCATACAAGTCAAGGAAGGACATTATATAATGATTAAAGGAGCAATTAAACATGAAGATATAACCATAATAAATACCTATGGACCCAATGAAAGAGCCCCAAAACAAATAAATCAGACTTTAGAAGAGTTGAAAAGCCAAATAGATGACTCCACAGTCATAGTGGAAGACTTTAATACTCCACTTTCTTTGAAAGACAGAACTGGAAAGAAACTCAACAAAGATGTAGAGAAGATAAACAATACAATCCACCAACTTGGCCTTGTAAACATCTACAGAGCACTTCACCCAACAGCACCACAATATACATTCTTCTCCCGAACACATGGAACATTTTCCATGATAGACCATATGTTAGGTCATAAAGCAAGCCTTAATAAATTTAAAAACATTGAAATACTGAAAGCATCTTCTCAGATCATAATGCTATCAAATTAGAAATC
>NW_006929231.1:0-1461 GCF_000298275.1 Orycteropus afer afer
GCATGGTTTCTGCTGAGTAATCAGAGCTCAGCCTAACTGTTTGATTATTATAAGTAATATTTCTTTTTTCCCGGGCAGCTCTCAAAATTTTTTCTTTGTCTTTGGTTTTGGAAAGTTTGATTATAATATGCCTCAGTGTCTTTCTTTTGGGGTAACTCTTGTATGGGGGTCTATGAGCTTCTTGGACAAATATATTTTCTTCCTTCATGTTATGTGAAAAGTTTTCTGTTAGCAGGTCTTCTACAATTTTCTCTGTGGTCTTTTTCACCTCTTCTTGTTCTGGAATTCCAATGAGTCTTATATTGTTTCATCTCATGTCATCACATATAATTCTTAGGCTCTCTTCATTTCTCTTAAATCTTTGTTCTGATTTTTCTTCATACAGGCTAGTGTCCAGGCATTTGTCTTCTAGTTGGAATATGTGTTCTTCAGCCAGTTCTAATCTACTCTTTTGAGCTTCTCCTGTGTTGTGTAGTTCTGTCATTGTGGTACTCATGGTTTGCATATTAATAGACATCTTCTGCATTTCTAACTGCTGTTTTTGTATGAGTTCTGGTTGTGGATTAATCTTAATATTCTGTTCCTAAATGATTTTCCTGAGTTCCTTTAGGGAACTATCTGTGTTCTCCTTGTTTCTGTTTGGGGTTTCCTTAGGCTCTTGTTTAGCTCTATAAACATATCTTCTAAATTCCTTCTCAGATAATTCTGTTGTCTCAATGTATAATGAGACCTTTTTGTGGTTTTGCTTTTAATGCTTTGTCCTGTTTTATTTATTTTTTGTTTGTTTGATTTGAGGTTGCCAATTGTTTCCTAGATATTTTAAAGTTGTCTTTAACTGCTGATTAAGTGTCGGTTTGTTTTGTCTTGGTTGTATGGTATAATATTTTGAAAAAATGAAGCTGGTGTATTTTATTTTATTATTGATTCAGGTATTCTGGCTCACTCTGGAGTTTTCTTTGTGATTGTGGAATCACTGTGTGGAATGTGGATATGTGTTTCTGTTTGTTGTAAAGAGGGTTTAGAGTTCGAAGCGGGAGGTTTTATGGTAATTGTCTGAATATGGTTTCTTCTATTGAATGAGTGAAGTAATTGGCAGAGAAGGTGGGAGCAAAAAAAAGAAGCTTGGTGTTGCTAAGGTCAGTTTCTAAGGCTTTGAGCAGGCTGCTACTTATGATGTCATACTGTTATTTACAAGCCCATGCCTGAATTTCAGGAAAGATTCCTGTTGTTAGGGTGGTGCCATTTTCTGCCAGGCTCAGGCACACTCAAAGACCCCACTTCTGAGGCCCCTTGGTGCCAAGCCAATCCAAGGCAAATTCCTGAGTCCGCACTCAGCCACTGATTCTTCTCTCTCCACCCTGTTTGCCCGCAGTGCCGGCCAAATCCGCCGGGACCACAAACAGCTCAGGAGTTTGTCTATGATACCGCCCACCTATGGTGCCAAAGATATGCGCTATTTCA
>NW_006929231.1:1926-3143 GCF_000298275.1 Orycteropus afer afer
AATCAGTGAGCTGTTCAGAGCACCAAAATCCCTAATTCAAACTGCTGTACCTAGTTTTTCAAGCACTAAGATGCTAGAGGGAAATAGCATGGTGATTACTGATGAGACTCCATTTTGAATCCTATTCAATATTTTTTTTGCTAACACCATAATTCATAAGCATTTTTACCTTATTCAGTGGCCTTATTTCAGATGCGTTTGAAATAAGTGGCTGAATATTATGTCTTGGAACAGGTGGATCTTAGTTCTCAAAGACAATTTGGGGATTGTAAAATGGTACAAACACTGTGGAAAATGGTAAAGCACTCCCTTAATAAGTTGGAAATAGAAATATAATTTTGTCCAGCAATTCAATCACTAGAAATATATCCTAAAGAAGTGAAATCTGGGACATTAATAGATATATGCACACTCATGTTCATCACAGCATTATTTACAATAGCAAAGAGATCAAAACAACCTAAGAGCTCAACAACAGATGAATGGATTACCAAACTATGGTACATACACAATGGAATACCATGCAAAATTAGAGGATAAGGAAGAATCAGTGAATCAACTCATAATGTGGATGAACTTGGAAGACATTTTGCTGAGTGAAATAAGTCAATCACAGAAGGACAAATATCATATGAGTCCATTATTTTAAAAAGTCAAGGAAAGGTTTAAGCAGGGAAGGAAACTTTCTTTTTTGGTTACCAAGGATGGGAGGAGAGGTTAAAGAAGGGGAAAGTGGATAATTAAGAGACAAGTTTGATATGAGTGAAGGAAAAATCATTAAAATAAAAGCATGTGACTAGCACAATATTACTAAGAAAAAGGAAGACACAAAGAGGTACAATAAAGGCAAAAACTATTGGGTAAACAATATTGCATTATCAGTAACAGCAAACACTAATCTATGGGTAGATATACAGGTAGACAGGTATGGATGTTTTTGTTAGGTGGTATGAAGTTGGCTGCTACTCATAGCGACCTTATTTACAATGGAACAAAACATTGCCTGTCCTGTGTGAGCCTAAAAATTCTTGTTATACCTGAGCCCATCATCACAGCCACTGAGTCAATCCATCTTGCTGAGGGCCTTCCCCCTTTTTGCTGACCCTCCACTTTACTGAGCATGATATCCTTCTCCAAGGAATGGTATCTTCTGACAACATGAGCAAAGTAGGTGTGATGAAGTCTGGTCATTCTTGCTTCCAAGGAGCATTCTGGCT
>NW_006929231.1:4328-5091 GCF_000298275.1 Orycteropus afer afer
TGATCATATGCCATGTCCTGAAGTATGTGAACATTGACCAATTCTTTCTGGTACAGTGACTCTGTGTATTCCTTCCATCTTCTTTTGAAGCTTCCCACATCATTCATTATTTTGCCAATAGAATCCTTCAATATTGCAAGTCGAGGCTTGAATTTTTTCTTCAGTTCTTACTGCTTGAGGAATGCTGGGTGTGTTCTTCACTTTTGGTTTTCTAACACCAGGTCTTTGTACATTTCATTAAAATGACTGATTTTGCCTTCTTGAGCTGCTTTATGAAATCTTCTGTTCAGCTCTTTTATCTTATAAATTTTTCCATTTGTTTTAGCTACTCTCCTTTCAAGAGCAAATTTCTGAGTCTCTTCCGACATTCATTTTTGTCTTTTCTTACTTTCCTGTGTTTTTAATGATGTTTTGCTTTCTTCATGTATGATGTTCTTAATGTCACCTCACAATTCGTCTGGTTTTTGGTCTTTGGTGTTACCCACCTGAGAGGGACTGGGTCTCTGGGAGCAAGGTAAGCACGGGTGGGCTGGTGCTTACTCACTGATATGCACTGAACACTTTCCCTTGTTACCTTCCCAAGAGGGACCGGGTCTCCAGGAGCAAGGTAAGCACGGGCATAGCACAGAGTAGCAGGCTGGAAGAGCAGGAAAAGGGGTAAAACCCAGTCACTAGTGCTCAGATGGCTCCCTTGTTACCCTCCCGAGAGGGACCAAGTCTCCAGGAGCAAGGTAAGCATGGGCATAGCACAGAGTAGCAGGCC
>NW_006929232.1:0-1009 GCF_000298275.1 Orycteropus afer afer
TAAACACTAGAGGCTCAGCCTCAAAACTCAGGTCTACATGTCACCACAGTAGGACAAACCGACAGACAAGTTTGTCTTGCTGTTGGAGACCTCTTGTATCACCCCCACCTGGGTCCCTGTGGCTGACTATACCTCTGTCTGGCTTCCTGGCTTTTATCCCCTTTCTCCTGCTCTTCCGGCCTCCTACTCTGGGTGGGCCTGAGTTTCCTCTCCTCACCTAATCCCTTCAGCTGATTGCTCTTCTCTCTCACTTCCTGGCTTTTAATCCCCATTCTTCTGCTCTTCTGGCCTGCTACTCTGGGCATCCCTGAGTTGTCTCTCCTCACCTGTAACCCTGGGGCTGATTGCTCTTATCTCTCTTTTCCTGGCTTTTAATCCCCTTTTTCTTGCTCTTCTGGCCTGCTACTCTGGGCGGGCCTGAGTTTCCTCTCCTCACCTGTAACCCTGGGGCCATTAGAGAGATGCAAATCAAAACAACAATGAGATACCACCTTGCTCCAGCACTAGTAGCAAAGTTCAACAAGACAGAAAATAACAAATGCTGTCAAGGATGTGGAGAGATTGGAACTCTAATACGCTGCTGGTGGGACTATAAAATGGTACAACCACTGTGGAAAGCAGTATGGCAATTCCTTAAAAAGCTGGAATTAGAAATGCCATTTGACCCAGCCATTCTATTACTAGGTATATATCCTAAAGTAGTGACAGCCATGACAAGAACAGACATATACACACCCATGTTCATCACAGAACTATTCACAATAGCAAAGACATGGAAACAACCTAGGTTTCCATCAGCTGAAGAACAGATTACCAAACTATGGTACATACACACAATGGAATACCTCTTGTTGTTGTTGTTGTTTGCCATCGAGTCGGCCCCGACTCATTGAGACCCCTTCTTGGGTTTCCGAGGCAGTATCACTACGGAAATAGGAATGCCCAACCTTCCTTCTGAGGAGTGGCTGGTGGGTTTGAACTGCCAGCCTTCTGGTTAGCAGTCAAGTGC
>NW_006929232.1:1664-5308 GCF_000298275.1 Orycteropus afer afer
GCTTGGGACCATAGTTACAGGGGACTTCAAGCTCAATTGGCATAACATACTACACAAAACATTGTTCCACCTCCTACTTTGGTGAGTAGCAACTGGGATCTTAAAAGCTTGCAAGCAGCCATCTAGATACAATGATGGTTCTCTCCTCATACAGAGCAAAGAAGGATGAAGAAAACCAAAGATTCATGGAAACAGTTAGTCCAAGTGATTGATGCACCATGCGACCCACAACCTATACAACTATGATACCCGATAAACTAGATGGTGCCTGGCTACCACTGTCAACCACTCGGAAGGGGATCTATGTAGAAGATCCTGGATAGAGAAGGAGAACAAAACTCAAACTCATTGGGAAAAAAAAAGTAGGGGACTACGTTTGCTGGTGTGATAGAGCCTAGTAGAACCACTGAGACTATAGCCCCAGCTGCCCTTTGGGTCTGGAATTAAACCCACACCTGTGGCTTCCAGCCAAACAAAAGACAGGCGTATGAGTTGAACAATTACCTGAGGTAGATACACTCCTTGTAGAGAAAAGTCATGGGAGAAAGAAGGGCTGTTTATACATAGGAAGTCGCCTCAGGGAGCAGGAGTGCATGGAAGGATGGACACAAGGGAGAGGTAACTATTGGGAGGAAGTAGGAAGGGAGCTGTTGCATTGTGGTAAATTGTAGTCAATGTCATGAGACAATATATATGTGAACTGCTGTATGGAAAATGAATTTGCTCTGTAAATTTCACCCAAATCACAATGAAAAAAAAAAAAAAGAAAAAGAAAGAAAGGAATGCATTTATGTACAATGAAGTGAATATTTACACTACTGCATCTCTAGTGCATAGCACTATGTCTAGCACAAGAGACACCAAATAAGTATTTGTGGAATGAATAAATAAACAGAATAGTGCTATTTTGTCATTTGGGTTATGCCATGGAGACAGTATGTATGTAGGTATGCTTATAATGAAATATTTTAGGTACTTCTGTAATTCAAACATGTCAGATGCACTTTATGGGGTAACTTAAGTTTGAATTTTAATTCAGGATGAATTGTGTTTTAATAAGTTGTAATATACACAACAACAAACTGAAACTGTATCTACATAACAAGAACCTCCTGAATAAAATCTAAAGAATGCAATCAAATATATAGATGTTTCATTTACCAGTGCCAAAAGTATGGATATTTTGATAAGTATGGATAATTGATTGTTTTGATTTGTCCAGATGTTTAGCTGAGTATCAGCAGAACCAATGACTGTAGGTTGGTATTTGTCGTTAAAAAGAAAAAAAAAAAAAAAAGATTTGAGAGTGCTAGCATACCCTGGTGGTCAAATTCACAGAATGCTGAAATCCATTGTACAATAGATCTAACTATGTTTTAAAGAATGCCAGTGTCCATGGTGATTATGATGATGGTAATGATGATGATGATGATGATGATGATGATGTGATGATGTGATGATGATGGTGATATGATACTAGTGAATCAACTGCAATTCACCTTACTTTATTCTGAGTTAGATCTTGCCCAGTCAGGAAATGGCACAAACATTAAAATCAAATTTCTTGTTGATTAGATCCTTGGAAAAAGAGCTCCAGATGAATTTTAACTGTCTAATGACAGATTTTATGGCTCAGGCATTATGAAAACTGCTATCAAGGTAAGGAAAAGTAAGAGATTGGTAGATATAGAAAGCCAAATGGCTTAATGTTAAATCTGTTACAGGTCTCTGAGAAAATTCAGCTTTTGCTTCAGCATGGTATCCTGGGATGTGAGAGAATTCCAAGCTTTCTGGCTTCAATTAACCTCTTTTACAGGTGAAACCAAAAAAGAAAGAAACATGCATAGTAACTGTTGCAAAGACATATTTCAAAGTCATTAAATGCACATTAATAATCTTGGGAATATATAATTTTGTAGGTGACAGATACTATTTTTACAGATGTTCTTTGGAGGAAAGTATAAGTTTCTCGTCATTAAAGACTAATGAGTGACATTACATTTAAGTGTTCACATTAGATATGCTTCTTTGAATTTAATGATGGGGCAATGAGGCCTTTAATTCATTACTCAAAAATCTCCACTGGGAGAAACAAAACAAATTTATCTGCAATTTTAAAAAATAATAATGGAATCCATCAGTTATGTAATCAAATTTAAAATTTTAGATATTTAGTTATATTACTACTATGTATCTGAAGGCTTAGTTCTCAATATCTTAAAATGTATTGGCCCAACAAAGTAAGTAACATGATAAATTGTGTTTTATTGTATTTTTTGTTTTGTTTCAATACATTTAATATTCACTATGCAGTAGTGAAAAGTTCTCTAAAGCCCATGGGTTGTTTTCTAAGTTACTGTTACAGTTTCAATACCTGTACAATAACAGCAAATTTTCAAACAATAATTGAAAGAAAAATAATTATAAGATTAAAGATTGCTATCTAGAAATAGGATTATAACCAGTTTCCTAAATTATGTGATCTTCTTTAAATTAGTTTTTCCCCATTTTATACAACACTATGTCCATTTCCTCTATGCTAGAACCTATTATGTATTTATTAAAAATATAAAATGTAATTAAAGTTATTACATTTTAAAAAAGATTAAAATAGAAGCATAATAGCATTACCAGGTTTTCAAAATAAGTCTCACTTAAATAAAATTATTTCCTCCTTAGAAACTATTATTTTAAAATTTTTATGGCTTCTGGAATACCTGGAAAGGAAAAACAGTAGTTAGGTGCAGACTCTTTAAGACTAGAATAAATTGAAATATCACCTGGGACCTTTATTGAGTACTTAGTTTTGTTCTTAGCTTCTGTTATTGTCAAGTTTGACTAATGGTCATGATTTTGGCAAACGTCAAAGAAGAACAAAGCAAAATATCATTTCTTTAAAAAGGAGAAAGGATGAAAATGCCTTGGAGGGATGAGAAAGAAAAAAATAAATAAATAACTCCCACAGTCCATTTTGATGGATTTATGATAAAGTCTTTCATTAGGCACAGACTTGGGAAGCATACTGATGTGGAATTAGGTACAATTAGGTAAGACTCAAAAGAATACTACAAAGCTCATGTGAGGTTGTTAAATATTGGTTGTTGTGTATATTATTCATAGAGCTCAATTCTAATCTATAGGCTACATTTACTTAACAGTTCTGCTGAAATTTTCTATTAGAAAACAGAGGATAATTGAGGCTTTTTAGCAGATCAGTGAAAGAACTGGGGAAGAAATGTACATTTCCCTAAATTAAATTGTGAAACATATTTTCCAAATAGGTCACAATTTTAGAATCCTTTGGGATAAATAAGATACATTATAGCTCCATGTCTTTGTGGACAGTCAAGAAGTATTTCGATGATGTTCTGTGAGATGTAAAAAATTAAGGGTTACTCAATAGTGATGTTTTGATTTTTCATTCATTCTTTTGATTTTTATTTACTGAATGCCTACAAATTTCTAGCACTGGTTTTGGTGCTGGAGATTCAGCAGTGAATAAAATGGATCAAGTTCCAAACGTAGGGCTTTAGAACAGCATTATCAACATTTAAAATGTGGCCACATAAAACTTCTTCAAAATTCTTGTTATGCGTTTATTTTTTATAAAGAGTAAGGAAGTAATTAGTATCTTTTTTTTTTCT
>NW_006929233.1:0-1373 GCF_000298275.1 Orycteropus afer afer
ACAGAGATGGATGGTGGAAGTCAAAAGTAGGCAGATTCCAGTACCATATAGCAATAGCCTCACAATGGGAACTGTCCAGGGTAGAAAGCTTGTGAGCTCGGAGCCATTCCTTGCTAAGGGTCCAGCCTCCTTGCTAAGAAGAAGGAAACATCCTCAGAGCCACCCTTCTAGGCTGTGAAGGAGTGGGCCATTCCTTCACTCACAGGACAGGCTGGGGGAATGTGTGAGTGAATTGGGGTATAGGGTGGAGGGTTCTCCCAAGGGTAGCATGAAGGCATACCGGAAGGAGGAAAGGGTGGTTTGTACATAAAACATCTGCTATGTAGAGTGAGTCAGTGCTCATTCTCTCCCTTGGCTCCTCTGGATGTGAACCCTGATCTCTCTCTGGTCATGCTCATGGGGCTGAGATTCACGTGAGTGGAAGGAGGGTATTGGAGACACGCCCCTGGGTCTTAGGCAGAGGAGGGAGCCTGAGGGGGCTTCTGCATACCCACTCTCATCCTTTCTAGCTTTGGAAGGAATGAGTAAAAAACATGAATTTTCTACCTTAGGACACAGTAAAACAATCATGTGATTGGCAGATGGCTCCCAGACTCCTTGAGCTCACAGCTTGGTGGCTGCACCAGTTTGCTCTTGTCATTTTATTAACCTTGCAATAACATGATCCTATAGTTTACATAGCTATATATGTATATATAGCTTTATGGCAGGGTTTTAACTGTACATGTGAAAACTACTATCTCAAACATGAGAAAGTAAATAGGACTAAAGTATTGGACTCCAAACTTTCCCTCTTTTGACCTTGATGTTCCTTCCATCTGGCTCCAGTGTAGGAATGCAACAGCCACACTATGCAACCTCCCTGGGCCCTCCCTATAAAGCTGTGAGCACGGGAAAATGTCCCAGACATCTCTCCTTCTTCATGCTCTGCTGTAGACTCTGTTACTTCATGTCTGGCCTTGAGCCACACTAGGTCACCCTAGGAGAAAAGGGGTGTCCATCCTGCTCACCACTGCCTGATCTTTGTAAAACACCATTTTCATGCTGCTTGCCATTCCACTGTCCTGCTCAAAGAAGCAGAGGTTCTTATGCCTTCAGAGCCCACAGCCACAGGGTTCAAGTTAAAATCTTCCCTTGACATTCTCAGCTGCCATCGATTCACTTTCCAATCCCATTCTCACTCCTCCCCTGCACCAACCCCCTTTGCAGGCCAAATTATCAGTCAACTGAAGGGTCAATCATGTGTGGAGGGCCACTTTATGCCTTGGAATGGACGTGGCCCCCTGAAAAGACTGTGATACTATGTTTGCTGGGAGTTCTGGTAGCATAGTGCCTAAGGCACTTGACTGCTAACCAAAGGGCTGGCGGTTCAA